>NC_068401.1:19081213-19387999 GCF_023724105.1 Carassius gibelio | reverse complement strand
AATGGCAAAATTTCACCTGTAGTAAGTAAGTCTTGTAACTACAAACTTACTACAACCTTTGGAACATGAACAAAAAAACTTTTGGTGATTTACAGTAATTGTTTTTAAATAATTATTATATATTGCACATACAGTAAGGGAGATATTGGCAAAAATTTACATGTAGTAAGTCAGTCTTGTAAATACAAACTTACTACAACCTTTGGAACATGAAAAAACCCTTTTGGTGATTTACAGTAATTGTTTTTAAAGAATTATTATGTACTGTACATACAGTTAGGGAGATAATGGCAAAATTTCACCTGTACTAAGTAAGTCTTGTAACTACAAACTTACTACAACCTTTGGAACATGAAAAAAAAAGCCTTTTGGTGATTTACAGTAATTGTTTTTAAATAATTATTATATACTGCAAATACAGTTAGGGAGATAATGGCAAAAATTCACCTGTAGTAAGTAAGTCTTGTAACTACAAACTTACTAAACCTTTGGAACATGAAAAAAAAAACGTTTTGGTGATTTACAGTAATTATTTGTAAATAATTATTATATACTGTACATAGAGTAAGGGAGATATTGGCAAAAATTCACCTGTAGTAAGTCAGACTTGAAAAAACAAACTTACTACAACCTTTGGAACAGGAAAAAACAATTTTGGTGATTTACAGTAATTGTTTCTTTAAGAATGAGTGTGTACTGTACGTACAGTAAGGGAGATAATGGCAAAATTTCAACTGTAGTAAGTCTTGTAACTACAAACTTACTACAACCTTTGGAACATGAAAAAAAAAACCTTTTGGTGATTTACAGTAATTGTTTTTAAATAATTATTATATATTGCACATACAGTAAGGGAGATATTGGCAAAAATTTACCTGTAGTAAGTCAGTCTTGTAAATACAAACTTACTACAACCTTTGGAACATGAAAAAACCCTTTTGGTGATTTACAGTAATTTTTTTTAAATAATTATTATATACTGTACATACAGTTAGGGAGATAATGGCAAAATTTCACCTGTAGTAAGTAAGTCTTGTAACTACAAAAGTACTACAACCTTTGGAACAGGAAAAAACAATTTTGGTGATTTACAGTAATTGTTTTTTTTAAGAATGAGTGTGTACTGTACGTACAGTAAGGGAGATAATGGCAAAATTTCACCTGTAGTAAATAAGTCTTGTAACTACAAAAGTACTACAACCTTTGGAACAGGAAAAAACAATTTTGGTGATTTACAGTAATTGTTTCTTTAAGAATGAGTGTGTACTGTACGTACAGTAAGGGAGAAAATGGCAAAATTTCACCTGTAGTAAGTCAGTCTTGTAACTAAAAACTTACTACAACCTTTGGAACATGAAAAAACCCTTTGGTGATTTACAGTAATTGTTTTTAAATAATTATTATATTCTGTACATACAGTAAGGGAGATATTGGCAAAAACTCACCTGTAGTAAGTCAGTCTTGAAAAAACAAACTTACTACAACCTTTGGAACATGAAAAAACCATTTTGGTGATTTACAGTAATTGTTTTTAAAGAATTATTATATACTGTACATACAGTAAGGGAGATATTGGCAAAAATTCACCTGTAGTAAGTCAGTCTTGTGACTACAAACTTACTACAACCTTTGGAACATGAAAAAAACCCTTTTGGTGATTTACAGTAATTGTTTTTAAATAATTATTATATTCTGTACATACAGTAAGGGAGATAATGGCAAAAATTCACCTGTAGTAAGTCAGTCTTGAAAAAAAAAAACTTACTACAACCTTTGGAACATGAAAAAACCCTTTTGGTCATTTACAGAAATTGTTTTTAAATAATTATTATATTCTGTACATACAGTAAGGGAGATATTGGCAAAAATTCACCTGTAGTAAGTCAGTCTTGAAAAAACAAAACTTACTACAACCTTTGGAACATGAAAAAACCCTTTTGGTGATTTACAGCAATTTTTTTAAAGAATTATTATGTACTGTACGTACAGTGAGGGAGATATTGGCAAAAATTCACCTGTAGTAAGTCAGTCTTGAAAAAACAAACTTACTACAACATTTGGAACATGAAAAAATCCTTTTGGTGATTTACAGTAATTGTTTTTAAATAATTATTATATATTGCACATACAGTAAGGGAGATATTGGCAACAATTTACCTGTAGTAAGTCAGTCTTGTAAATACAAACTTACTACAACCTTTGGAACATGAAAAAACCCTTTTGGTGATTTACAGTAATTGTTTTTAAAGAATTATCATATACTGCACGTACAGTTAGGGAGATAATGGCAAAATTTCACCTGTAGTAAGTCTTGTAACTACAAACATACTACAACCTTTGGAACAGGAAAAAACAATTTTGGTGATTTACAGTAATTGTTTTTTTAAGAATGAGTGTGTACTGTACGTACAGTAAGGGAGATAATGGCAAAATTTCAACTGTAGTAAGTCTTGTAACTACAAACTTACTACAACCTTTGGAACATGAAAAAAAAACCTTTTGGTGATTTACAGTAATTGTTTTTAAATAATTATTATATACTGTACATACAGTAAGGGAGATATTGGCAAAATTTCACCTGTATTAAGTCAGTCTTGTAACTACAAACTTACTACAACTTTTGGAACATGAAAAAAAAAACCTTTTGGGGATTTACAGTAATTGTTTTTAAATAATTATTATATTCTGTACATACAGTAAGGGAGATAATGGCAAAAATTCACCTGTAGTAAGTCAGACTTGAAAAAACAAACTTACTACAACCTTTGGAACGTGAAAAAAACATTTTGGTGATTTCAAGTAATTGGTTTTTTTAAGAATAAGTGTGTACTGTACGTACAGTAAGGGAGATAATGGCAAAATTTCACCTGTAGTAAGTCAGTATTGAAAAACAAACTTACTACAACCTTTGGAACATGAAAAAACCCTTTTGGTGATTTACAGTAATTGTTTTTAAATAATTATTATATTCTGTACATACAGTAAGGGAGATATTGGCAAAAAATTCATCTGTAGTAAGTGAGTCTTGAAAAAACAAACTTACTACAACCTTTGGAACATGAAAAAACCCTTTTGGTGATTTACAGTAATTGTTTTAAATAATTATTATGTACTGTACGTACAGTGAGGGAGATATTGGCAAAAATTCACCTGTAGTAAGTCAGTCTTGAAAAAACAAACTTACTACAACCTTTGGAACATGAAAAAAAAAACAATTTTGGTGATTTACAGTAATTGTTTTTTTAAGAATGAGTGTGTACTGTACGTACAGTAAGGGAGATAATGGCAAAATTTCAACTGTAGTAAGTAAGTCTTGTAACTACAAACTTACTACAACCTTTGGAACATGAAAAAAAAAACCTTTTGGTGATTTACAGTAATTGTTTTTAAATAATTATTATATACTGTACATACAGTAAGGGAGATATTGGCAAAATTTCACCTGTATTAAGTCAGTCTTGTAACTACAAACTTACTACAACTTTTGGAACATGAAAAAACCCTTTTGGTGATTTACAGTAATTGTTTTAAATAATTATTATGTACTGTACGTACAGTGAGGGAGATATTGGCAAAAATTCACCTGTAGTAAGTCAGTCTTGAAAAAACAAACTTACTACAACCTTTGGAACATGAAAAAAAAACCTTTTGGTGATTTACAGTAATTGTTTTTAAATAATTATTATGTAATGTACATACAGTGAGGGAGATATTGGCAAAATTTCACCTGTAGTAAGTCAGACTTGTAACTAAAAACTTACTACATCCTTTGGAACATGAGAAAACCCTTTTTGTGATTTACAGCAATTGTTTTTAAAAAATTATTATGTACTGTACGTACAGTGAGGGAGATATTGGCAAAAATTCACCTGTAGTAAGTCGGTCTTGAAAAAACAAACTTACTACAACCTTTGGAACATGAAAAAAAAAAAACCTTTTGGTGATTTACAGTATTTGTTTTTAAATAATTATTATATACTGTACATACAGTAAGGGAGATATTGGCAAATATTCACCTGTAGTAAGTCAGTCTTGTAACTACAAACTTACTACAACCTTTGGAACATGAAAAAAACCCTTTTGGGGATTTACAGTAATTGTTTTTAAATAATTATTATATTCTGTACATACAGTAAGGGAGATAATGGCAAAAATTCACCTGTAGTAAGTCAGACTTGAAAAAACAAACTTACTACAACCTTTGGAACATGAAAAAAACATTTTGGTGATTTAAAGTAATTGTTTTTTTTAAGAATAAGTTTGTACTGTACGTACAGTAAGGGAGATAATTGCAAAATTTCACCTGTAGTAAGTCAGTATTGAAAAAAAAACTTACTACAACCTTTGGAACATGATAAAACCCTTTTGGTGATTTACAGTAATTGTTTTTAAATAATTATTATATTCTGTACATACAGTAAGGGAGATATTGGCAAAAATTCACCTGTAGTAAGTCAGTCTTAAAAAAACAAACTTACTACAACCTTTGGAACATGAAAAAACCCTTTTGCTGATTTACAGTATTTGTTTTTAAATAATTATTATGTACTGTACGTACAGTGAGGGAGATATTGGCAAAAATTCACCTGTCGTAAGTCAGTCTTGAAAAAACAAACTTACTACAACCTTTGGAATATGAAAAACCCTTTTGGTGATTTACAGTAATTGTTTTTAAAGAATTATTATATACTGTACATACAGTTAGGGAGATAATGGCAAAATTTCACCTGTAGTAAGTAAGTCTTGTAACTACAAACGTACTACAACCTTTGGAACAGGAAAAAACAATTTTGGTGATTTACAGTAATTGTTTTTTTAAGAATGAGTGTGTACTGTACGTACAGTAAGGGAGATAATGGCAAAATTTCACCTGTAGTAAGTAAGTCTTGTAACTACAAACTTACTACAACCTTTGGAACATGAAAAAAAAAAAAACTTTTGGTGATTTACAGTAATTGTTTTCAAAGAATTATTATATACTGTACATACAGTAAGGGAGATATTGGCAAAAATTCACCTGTAGTAAGTCAGTCTTGTAACTAAAAACTTACTACAACCTTTGGAACATGAAAAAACCCTTTGGTGATTTACAGTAATTGTTTTTAAATAATTATTATATTCTGTACATACAGTAAGGGAGATATTGGCAAAAACTCACCTGTAGTAAGTCAGTCTTGAAAAAACAAACTTACTACAACCTTTGGAACATGAAAAAACCCTTTTGGTGATTTACAGTAATTGTTTTTAAAGAATTATTATATACTGTACATACAGTAAGGGAGATATTGGCAAAAATTCACCTGTAGTAAGTCAGTCTTGTGACTACAAACTTACTACAACCTTTGGAACATGAAAAAAACCCTTTTGGTGATTTACAGTAATTGTTTTTAAATAATTATTATATTCTGTACATACAGTAAGGGAGATAATGGCAAAAATTCACCTGTAGTAAGTCAGTCTTGAAAAAAAAAAACTTACTACAACCTTTGGAACATGAAAAAACCCTTTTGGTCATTTACAGTAATTGTTTTTAAATAATTATTATATTCTGTACATACAGTAAGGGAGATATTGGCAAAAATTCACCTGTAGTAAGTCAGTCTTGAAAAAACAAAACTTACTACAACCTTTGGAACATGAAAAAACCCTTTTGGTGATTTACAGCAATTTTTTTAAAGAATTATTATGTACTGTACGTACAGTGAGGGAGATATTGGCAAAAATTCACCTGTAGTAAGTCAGTCTTGAAAAAACAAACTTACTACAACATTTGGAACATGAAAAAATCCTTTTGGTGATTTACAGTAATTGTTTTTAAATAATTATTATATATTGCACATACAGTAAGGGAGATATTGGCAACAATTTACCTGTAGTAAGTCAGTCTTGTAAATACAAACTTACTACAACCTTTGGAACATGAAAAAACCCTTTTGGTGATTTACAGTAATTGTTTTTAAAGAATTATCATATACTGCACGTACAGTTAGGGAGATAATGGCAAAATTTCACCTGTAGTAAGTCTTGTAACTACAAACATACTACAACCTTTGGAACAGGAAAAAACAATTTTGGTGATTTACAGTAATTGTTTTTTTAAGAATGAGTGTGTACTGTACGTACAGTAAGGGAGATAATGGCAAAATTTCAACTGTAGTAAGTAAGTCTTGTAACTACAAACTTACTACAACCTTTGGAACATGAAAAAAAAACCTTTTGGTGATTTACAGTAATTGTTTTTAAATAATTATTATATACTGTACATACAGTAAGGGAGATATTGGCAAAATTTCACCTGTATTAAGTCAGTCTTGTAACTACAAACTTACTACAACTTTTGGAACATGAAAAAAAAAACCTTTTGGGGATTTACAGTAATTGTTTTTAAATAATTATTATATTCTGTACATACAGTAAGGGAGATAATGGCAAAAATTCACCTGTAGTAAGTCAGACTTGAAAAAACAAACTTACTACAACCTTTGGAACGTGAAAAAAACATTTTGGTGATTTCAAGTAATTGGTTTTTTTAAGAATAAGTGTGTACTGTACGTACAGTAAGGGAGATAATGGCAAAATTTCACCTGTAGTAAGTCAGTATTGAAAAACAAACTTACTACAACCTTTGGAACATGAAAAAACCCTTTTGGTGATTTACAGTAATTGTTTTTAAATAATTATTATATTCTGTACATACAGTAAGGGAGATATTGGCAAAAAATTCATCTGTAGTAAGTGAGTCTTGAAAAAACAAACTTACTACAACCTTTGGAACATGAAAAAACCCTTTTGGTTATTTACAGTAATTGTTTTAAATAATTATTATGTACTGTACGTACAGTGAGGGAGATATTGGCAAAAATTCACCTGTAGTAAGTCAGTCTTGAAAAAACAAACTTACTACAACCTTTGGAACATGAAAAAAAAAAAAATTTGGTGATTTACAGTAATTGTTTTTTTAAGAATGAGTGTGTACTGTACGTACAGTAAGGGAGATAATGGCAAAATTTCAACTGTAGTAAGTAAGTCTTGTAACTACAAACTTACTACAACCTTTGGAACATGAAAAAAAACCTTTTGGTGATTTACAGTAATTGTTTTTAAATAATTATTATATACTGTACATACAGTAAGGGAGATATTGGCAAAATTTCACCTGTATTAAGTCAGTCTTGTAACTACAAACTTACTACAACTTTTGGAACATGAAAAAACCCTTTTGGTGATTTACAGTAATTGTTTTAAATAATTATTATGTACTGTACGTACAGTGAGGGAGATATTGGCAAAAATTCACCTGTAGTAAGTCAGTCTTGAAAAAACAAACTTACTACAACCTTTGGAACATGAAAAAAAAACCTTTTGGTGATTTACAGTAATTGTTTTTAAATAATTATTATGTAATGTACATACAGTGAGGGAGATATTGGCAAAATTTCACCTGTAGTAAGTCAGACTTGTAACTAAAAACTTACTACATCCTTTGGAACATGAGAAAACCCTTTTTGTGATTTACAGCAATTGTTTTTAAAAAATTATTATGTACTGTACGTACAGTGAGGGAGATATTGGCAAAAATTCACCTGTAGTAAGTCGGTCTTGAAAAAACAAACTTACTACAACCTTTGGAACATGAAAAAAAAAAAAACCTTTTGGTGATTTACAGTATTTGTTTTTAAATAATTATTATATACTGTACATACAGTAAGGGAGATATTGGCAAATATTCACCTGTAGTAAGTCAGTCTTGTAACTACAAACTTACTACAACCTTTGGAACATGAAAAAAACCCTTTTGGGGATTTACAGTAATTGTTTTTAAATAATTATTATATTCTGTACATACAGTAAGGGAGATAATGGCAAAAATTCACCTGTAGTAAGTCAGACTTGAAAAAACAAACTTACTACAACCTTTGGAACATGAAAAAAACATTTTGGTGATTTAAAGTAATTGTTTTTTTTAAGAATAAGTTTGTACTGTACGTACAGTAAGGGAGATAATTGCACAATTTCACCTGTAGTAAGTCAGTATTGAAAAAAAACTTACTACAACCTTTGGAACATGATAAAACCCTTTTGGTGATTTACAGTAATTGTTTTTAAATAATTATTATATTCTCTACAAACAGTAAGGGAGATATTGGCAAAAATTCACCTGTAGTAAGTCAGTCTTAAAAAAACAAACTTACTACAACCTTTGGAACATGAAAAAACCCTTTTGCTGATTTACAGTATTTGTTTTTAAATAATTATTATGTACTGTACGTACAGTGAGGGAGATATTGGCAAAAATTCACCTGTCGTAAGTCAGTCTTGAAAAAACAAACTTACTACAACCTTTGGAATATGAAAAACCCTTTTGGTGATTTACAGTAATTGTTTTTAAAGAATTATTATATACTGTACATACAGTTAGGGAGATAATGGCAAAATTTCACCTGTAGTAAGTAAGTCTTGTAACTACAAACGTACTACAACCTTTGGAACAGGAAAAAACAATTTTGGTGATTTACAGTAATTGTTTTTTTAAGAATGAGTGTGTACTGTACGTACAGTAAGGGAGATAATGGCAAAATTTCACCTGTAGTAAGTAAGTCTTGTAACTACAAACTTACTACAACCTTTGGAACATGAAAAAAAAAAAAACTTTTGGTGATTTACAGTAATTGTTTTCAAAGAATTATTATATACTGTACATACAGTAAGGGAGATATTGGCAAAAATTCACCTGTAGTAAGTCAGTCTTGTAACTATAAACTTAGTACAACCTTTGGAACATGAAAAAAAACCCTTTTGGTGATTTACAGTAATTGTTTTTAAATAATTATTATATTCTGTACATACAGTAAGGGAGATAATGGCAAAAAATCACCTGTAGTAAGTCAGACTTGAAAAAACAAACTTACTACAACCTTTGGAACATGAAAAAAACATTTTGGTGATTTAAAGTAATTGTTTTTTTTTTAAGAATAAGTGTGTACTGTATGTACAGTAAGGGAGATAATGGCAAATTTTCACCTGTAGTAAGTCAGTCTTGTAACTACAAACGTACTACAACCTTTGGAACAGGAAAAAACAATTTTGGTGATTTACAGTAATTGTTTTTTTTAAGAATGAGTGTGTACTGTATGTACAGTAAGGGAGATAATGACAAAATTTCACCTGTAGTAAGTAAGTCTTGTAACTACAAACTTACTACAACCTTTGGAACATGAAAAAAAAAAACTTTTGGTGATTTACAGTAATTGTTTTTAAATAATTATTATATTCTGTACATACAGTAAGGGAGATAATGGCAAAAATTCACCTGTAGTAAGTCAGTCTTGTAAATACAAACTTACTACAACCTTTGGAACATGAAAAAACCATTTTGGTGATTTACAGTAATTGTTTTTAAAGAATTATTATATACTGCAAATACAGTTAGGGAGATAATGGCAAAATTTCACCTGTAGTAAGTAAGTCTTGTAACTACAAACTTACTAAACCTTTGGAACATGAAAAAAAAAAACGTTTTGGTGATTTACAGTAATTATTTGTAAATAATTATTATATACTGTACATACAGTAAGGGAGATATTGGCAAAAATTCACCTGTAGTAAGTCAGACTTGAAAAAACAAACTTACTACAACCTTTGGAACATGAAAAAAATCCTTTTGGTGATTTACAGTAATTGTTTTTAAATAATTATTATATTCTGTACATACAGTAAGGGAGATAATGGCAAAAATTCACCTGTAGTAAGTCAGTCTTGTAAATACAAACTTACTACAACCTTTGGAACATGAAAAAACCCTTTTGGTGATTTACAGTAATTGTTTTTAAATAATTGTTATATACTGCAAATACAGTTAGGGAGATAATGGCAAAAATTCACCTGTAGTAAGTAAGTCTTGTAACTACAAACTTACTAAACCTTTGGAACATGAAAAAAAAAACGTTTTGGTGATTTACAGTAATTATTTGTAAATAATTATTATATACTGTACATACAGTAAGGGAGATATTGGCAAAAATTCACCTGTAGTAAGTCAGACTTGAAAAAACAAACTTACTACAACCTTTGGAACATGAGAAAACCCTTTTTGTGATTTACAGCAATTGTTGTTAAAGAATTATTATGTACTGTACGTACAGTAAGGGAGATATTGGCAAAAATTCACCTGTAGTAAGTCAGTCTTGAAAAAAAAACTTACTACAACCTTTGGAACATGAAAAAACCCTTTTGGTGATTTACAGTAATTGTTTTTAAATAATCATTATGTACTGTACGTACAGTGAGGGAGATATTGGCAAAAATTCACCTGTAGTAAGTCAGTCTTGAAAAAACAAACTTACTACAACCTTTGGAACATGAAAAAAAAAAAAACCTGTTGGTGATTTACAGTAAATGTTTTTAAATAATTATTATATATTGCACATACAGTAAGGGAGATATTGGCAAAAATTTACCTGTAGTAAGTCAGTCTTGTAAATACAAACTTACTACAACCTTTGGAACATGAAAAAACCCATTTGGTGATTTACAGTAATTGTTTTTAAATAATTATTATGTACTGTACGTACAGTGAGGGAGATATTGGCAAAATTTCACCTGTAGTAAGTCAGTCTTGAAAAAACAAACTCACTACAACCTTTGGAACATGAAAAAAACATTTTGGTGATTTAAAGTAATTGTTTTTTTAAGAATAAGTGTGTACTGTATGTACAGTAAGGGAGATAATGGCAAAATTTCACCTGTAGTAAGAAAGTCTTGTAACTACAAACGTACTACAACCTTTGGAACAGGAAAAAACAATTTTGGTGATTTACAGTAATTGTTTTTTTAAGAATGAGTGTGTACTGTACGTACAGTAAGGGAGATAATGGCAAAATTTCACCTGGAGTAAGTAAGTATTGTAACTACAAACTTACTACAACCTTTGGAACATGAACAAAAAAACTTTTGGTGATTTACATTAATTGTTTTTAAATAATTATTATATATTGCACATACAGTAAGGGAGATATTGGCAAAAATTTACATGTAGTAAGTCAGTCTTGTAAATACAAACTTACTACAACCTTTGGAACATGAAAAAACCCTTTTGGTGATTTACAGTAATTGTTTTTAAAGAATTATTATGTACTGTACATACAGTTAGGGAGATAATGGCAAAATTTCACCTGTAGTAAGTAAGTCTTGTAACTACAAAAGTACTACAACCTTTGGAACAGGAAAAAACAATTTTGGTGATTTACAGCAATTGTTTCTTTAAGAATGAGTGTGTACTGTACGTACAGTAAGGGAGATAATGGCAAAATTTCACCTGTAGTAAGTAAGTCTTGTAACTACAAACTTACTACAACCTTTGGAACAAGAAAAAACCCTTTTGGTGATTTACAGTAATTGTTTTTAAATAATTATTATGTATTGCACGTACAGTTAGGGAGATAATGGCAAAATTTCACCTGTAGTAAGTCTTGTAACTACAAACGTACTACAACCTTTGGAACAGGAAAAAACAATTTTGGTGATTTACAGTAATTGTTTTTTTTGTAAGAATGAGTGTGTACTGTACGTACAGTAAGGGAGAAAATGGCAAAATTTCAACTGTAGTAAGTAAGTCTTGTAACTACAAACTTACTACAACCTTTGGAACATGAAAAAAAAAAAACTTTTGGTGATTTACAGTAATTGTTTTTAAATAATTATTATATACTGTACATACAGTAAGGGAGATATTGGCAAAAATTCACCTGTAGTAAGTCAGACTTGAAAAAACAAACTTACTACAACCTTTGGAACAGGAAAAAACCATTTTGGTGATTTACAGTTATTGTTTCTTTAAGAATGAGTGTGTACTGTACGTACAGTAAGGGAGATAATGGCAAAATTTCACCTGTAGTAAGTAAGTCTTGTAACTACAATCGTACTACAACCTTTGGAACATGAAAAAAACCCTTTTGGTGATTTACAGTAATTGTTTTTAAATAATTATTATATTCTGTACATACAGTAAGGGAGATAACGGCAAAAATTCACCTGTAGTAAGTCAGTCTTGTAAATACAAACTTACTACAACCTTTGGAACATGAAAAAACCCTTTTGGTGATTTACAGTAATTGTTTTTAAATAATTATTATATACTGCAAATACAGTTAGGGAGATAATGGCAAAATGTCACCTGTAGTAAGTAAGTCTTGTAACTACAAACGTACTACAACCTTTGGAACAGGAAAAAACAATTTTGGCGATTTACAGTAATTGTTTTTTTAAGAATGAGTGTGTACTGTACGTACAGTAAGGGAGATAATGGCAAAATTTCAACAGTAGTAAGTAAGTCTTGTAACTACAAACTTACTACAACCTTTGGGACATGAAAAAAAACCTTTTGGTGATTTACAGTAATTGTTTTTAAATAATTATTATATACTGTACATACAGTAAGGGAGATATTGGCAAAAATTCACCTGTAGTAAGTCAGTCTTGTAACTATAAACTTAGTACAACCTTTGGAACATGAAAAAAACCCTTTTGGTGATTTACAGTAATTGTTTTTTTAAGAATGAGTGTGTACTGTACGTACAGTAAGGGAGATAATGGCAAAATTTCACCTGTAGTAAGTAAGTATTGTAACTACAAACTTACTACAACCTTTGGAACATGAACAAAAAAACTTTTGGTGATTTACATTAATTGTTTTTAAATAATTATTATATATTGCACATACAGTAAGGGAGATATTGGCAAAAATTTACATGTAGTAAGTCAGTCTTGTAAATACAAACTTACTACAACCTTTGGAACATGAAAAAACCCTTTTGGTGATTTACAGTAATTGTTTTTAAAGAATTATTATGTACTGTACATACAGTTAGGGAGATAATGGCAAAATTTCACCTGTAGTAAGTAAGTCTTGTAACTACAAAAGTACTACAACCTTTGGAACAGGAAAAAACAATTTTGGTGATTTACAGTAATTGTTTCTTTAAGAATGAGTGTGTACTGTACGTACAGTAAGGGAGATAATGGCAAAATTTCACCTGTAGTAAGTAAGTCTTGTAACTACAAACTTACTACAACCTTTGGAACAAGAAAAAACCCTTTTGGTGATTTACAGTAATTGTTTTTAAATAATTATTATGTATTGCACGTACAGTTAGGGAGATAATGGCAAAATTTCACCTGTAGTAAGTAAGTCTTGTAAATACAAAAGTACTACAACCTTTGCATCAGGAAAAAACAATTTTGGTGATTTACAGTAATTGTTTTTTTAAGAATGAGTGTGTACTGTACGTACAGCAAGGGAGATAATGGCAAAATTTCACCAGTAGTAAGTAAGTCTTGTAACTACAAAAGTACTACAACCTTTGGAACAGGAAAAAACAATTTTGGTGATTTACAGTAATTGTTTCTTTAAGAATGAGTGTGTACTGTACGTACAGTAAGGGAGATAATGGCAAAATTTCAACTGTAGTAAGTAAGTCTTGTAACTACAAACTTACTACAACCTTTGGAACATGAAAAAAAACCTTTTGGTGATTTACAGTAATTGTTTTTAAATAATTATTATATACTGTACATACAGTAAGGGAGATATTGGCAAAAATTCACCTGTAGTAAGTCAGACTTGAAAAAAACAAACTTACTACGACCTTTGGAACATGAAAAAACCCTTTTGGTGATTTACAGTAATTGTTTTTAAAGAATTATTATATACTGTACATACAGTTAGGGAGATAATGGCAAAATTTCACCTGTAGTAAGTAAGTCTTGTAACTACAAACGTACTACAACCTTTGGAACAGGAAAAAACAATTTTGGTGATTTACAGTAATTGTTTTTTTAAGAATGAGTGTGTACTGTACGTACAGTAAGGGAGATAATGGCAAAATTTCACCTGTAGTAAGTAAGTCTTGTAACTACAAACTTACTACAACCTTTGGAACATGAAAAAAAAAAACTTTTGGTGATTTACAGTAATTGTTTTCAAAGAATTATTATATACTGTACATACAGTAAGGGAGATATTGGCAAAAATTCACCTGTAGTAAGTCAGTCTTGTAACTATAAACTTAGTACAACCTTTGGAACATGAAAAAAAACCCTTTTGGTGATTTACAGTAATTGTTTTTAAATAATTATTATATTCTGTACATACAGTAAGGGAGATAATGGCAAAAAATCACCTGTAGTAAGTCAGACTTGAAAAAACAAACTTACTACAACCTTTGGAACATGAAAAAAACATTTTGGTGATTTAAAGTAATTTTTTTTTTAAGAATAAGTGTGTACTGTATGTACAGTAAGGGATATAATGGCAAATTTTCACCTGTAGTAAGTCAGTCTTGTAACTACAAACGTACTACAACCTTTGGAACAGGAAAAAACAATTTTGGTGATTTACAGTAATTGTTTTTTTAAGAATGAGTGTGTACTGTATGTACAGTAAGGGAGATAATGACAAAATTTCACCTGTAGTAAGTAAGTCTTGTAACTACAAACTTACTACAACCTTTGGAACATGAAAAAAAAAACTTTTGGTGATTTACAGTAATTGTTTTTAAATAATTATTATATTCTGTACATACAGTAAGGGAGATAATGGCAAAAATTCACCTGTAGTAAGTCAGTCTTGTAAATACAAACTTACTACAACCTTTGGAACATGAAAAAACCATTTTGGTGATTTACAGTAATTGTTTTTAAAGAATTATTATATACTGCAAATACAGTTAGGGAGATAATGGCAAAATTTCACCTGTAGTAAGTAAGTCTTGTAACTACAAACGTACTACAACCTTTGGAACAGGAAAAAACTATTTTGGTGATTTACAGTAATTGTTTTTTTAAGAATGAGTGTGTACTGTACGTACAGTAAGGGAGATAATGGCAAAATTTCAACTGTAGTAAGTAAGTCTTGTAACTACTAACTTACTACAACCTTTGGAACATGAAAAAAAAAACCTTTTGGTGATTTACAGTAATTGTTTTTAAATAATTATTATATACTGTACATACAGTAAGGGAGATATTGGCAAAAATTCACCTGTAGTAAGTCAGACTTGAAAAAACAAACTTACTACAACCTTTGGAACATGAAAAAAATCCTTTTGGTGATTTACAGTAATTGTTTTTAAATAATTATTATATTCTGTACATACAGTAAGGGAGATAATGGCAAAAATTCACCTGTAGTAAGTCAGTCTTGTAAATACAAACTTACTACAACCTTTGGAACATGAAAAAACCCTTTTGGTGATTTACAGTAATTGTTTTTAAATAATTGTTATATACTGCAAATACAGTTAGGGAGATAATGGCAAAAATTCACCTGTAGTAAGTAAGTCTTGTAACTACAAACTTACTAAACCTTTGGAACATGAAAAAAAAAAACGTTTTGGTGATTTACAGTAATTATTTGTAAATAATTATTATATACTGTACATAGAGTAAGGGAGATATTGGCAAAAATTCACCTGTAGTAAGTCAGACTTGAAAAAACAAACTTACTACAACCTTTGGAACATGAGAAAACCCTTTTTGTGATTTACAGCAATTGTTGTTAAAGAATTATTATGTACTGTACGTACAGTAAGGGAGATATTGGCAAAAATTCACCTGTAGTAAGTCAGTCTTGAAAAAAAAACTTACTACAACCTTTGGAACATGAAAAAACCCTTTTGGTGATTTACAGTAATTGTTTTTAAATAATCATTATGTACTGTACGTACAGTGAGGGAGATATTGGCAAAAATTCACCTGTAGTAAGTCAGTCTTGAAAAAACAAACTTACTACAACCTTTGGAACATGAAAAAAAAAACCTGTTGGTGATTTACAGTAATTGTTTTTAAATAATTATTATATATTGCACATACAGTAAGGGAGATATTGGCAAAAATTTGCCTGTAGTAAGTCAGTCTTGTAAATACAAACTTACTACAACCTTTGGAACATGAAAAAACCCATTTGGTGATTTACAGTAATTGTTTTTAAATAATTATTATGTACTGTACGTACAGTGAGGGAGATATTGGCAAAATTTCACCTGTAGTAAGTCAGTCTTGAAAAAATAAACTTACTACAACCTTTGGAACATGAAAAAAACATTTTGGTGATTTAAAGTAATTGTTTTTTTTAAGAATAAGTGTGTACTGTATGTACAGTAAGGGAGATAATGGCAAAATTTCACCTGTAGTAAGTCAGTCTTGTAACTACAAACGTACTACAACCTTTGGAACAGGAAAAAACAATTTTGGTGATTTACAGTAATTGTTATTTTAAGAATGAGTGTGTACTGTACGTACAGTAAGGGAGATAATGGCAAAATTTCACCTGTAGTAAGTAAGTATTGTAACTACAAACTTACTACAACCTTTGGAACATGAACAAAAAAACTTTTGGTGATTTACATTAATTGTTTTTAAATAATTATTATATATTGCACATACAGTAAGGGAGATATTGGCAAAAATTTACATGTAGTAAGTCAGTCTTGTAAATACAAACTTACTACAACCTTTGGAACATGAAAAAACCCTTTTGGTGATTTACAGTAATTGTTTTTAAAGAATTATTATGTACTGTACATACAGTTAGGGAGATAATGGCAAAATTTCACCTGTAGTAAGTAAGTCTTGTAACTACAAAAGTACTACAACCTTTGGAACAGGAAAAAACAATTTTGGTGATTTACAGTAATTGTTTCTTTAAGAATGAGTGTGTACTGTACGTACAGTAAGGGAGATAATGGCAAAATTTCACCTGTAGTAAGTAAGTCTTGTAACTACAAACTTACTACAACCTTTGGAACAAGAAAAAACCCTTTTGGTGATTTACAGTAATTGTTTTTAAATAATTATTATGTATTGCACGTACAGTTAGGGAGATAATGGCAAAATTTCACCTGTAGTAAGTAAGTCTTGTAAATACAAAAGTACTACAACCTTTGGAACAGGAAAAAACAATTTTGGTGATTTACAGTAATTGTTTTTTTAAGAATGAGTGTGTACTGTACGTACAGCAAGGGAGATAATGGCAAAATTTCACCAGTAGTAAGTAAGTCTTGTAACTACAAAAGTACTACAACCTTTGGAACAGGAAAAAACAATTTTGGTGATTTACAGTAATTGTTTCTTTAAGAATGAGTGTGTACTGTACGTACAGTAAGGGAGATAATGGCAAAATTTCAACTGTAGTAAGTAAGTCTTGTAACTACAAACTTACTACAACCTTTGGAACATGAAAAAAAAAAAAACCTTTTGGTGATTTACAGTAATTGTTTTTAAAGAATTATTATATACTGTACATACAGTAAGGGAGATATTGGCAAAAATTCACCTGTAGTAAGTCAGACTTGAAAAAAACAAACTTACTACGACCTTTGGAACATGAAAAAAACCCTTTTGGTGATTTACAGTAATTGTTTTTAAATAATTATTATATTCTGTACATACAGTAAGGGAGATAATGGCAAAAATTCACCTGTAGTAAGTCAGTCTTGTAAATACAAACTTACTACAACCTTTGGAACAGGAAAAAACAATTTTGGTGATTTACAGTAATTGTTTTTTTTTAAGAATGAGTGTGTACTGTACGTACAGTAAGGGAGAAAATGGCAAAATTTCAACTGTAGTAAGTAAGTCTTGTAACTACAAACTTACTACAACCTTTGGAACATGAAAAAAAAAAAACTTTTGGTGATTTACAGTAATTGTTTTTAAATAATTATTATATACTGTACATACAGTAAGGGAGATATTGGCAAAAATTCACCTGTAGTAAGTCAGACTTGAAAAAACAAACTTACTACAACCTTTGGAACAGGAAAAAACCATTTTGGTGATTTACAGTTATTGTTTCTTTAAGAATGAGTGTGTACTGTACGTACAGTAAGGGAGATAATGGCAAAATTTCACCTGTAGTAAGTAAGTCTTGTAACTACAAACGTACTACAACCTTTGGAACATGAAAAAAACCCTTTTGGTGATTTACAGTAATTGTTTTTAAATAATTATTATATTCTGTACATACAGTAAGGGAGATAACGGCAAAAATTCACCTGTAGTAAGTCAGTCTTGTAAATACAAACTTACTACAACCTTTGGAACATGAAAAAACCCTTTTGGTGATTTACAGTAATTGTTTTTAAATAATTATTATATACTGCAAATACAGTTAGGGAGATAATGGCAAAATGTCACCTGTAGTAAGTAAGTCTTGTAACTACAAACGTACTACAACCTTTGGAACAGGAAAAAACAATTTTGGTGATTTACAGTAATTGTTTTTTTAAGAATGAGTGTGTACTGTACGTACAGTAAGGGAGATAATGGCAAAATTTCAACAGTAGTAAGTAAGTCTTGTAACTACAAACTTACTACAACCTTTGGGACATGAAAAAAAACCTTTTGGTGATTTACAGTAATTGTTTTTAAATAATTATTATATACTGTACATACAGTAAGGGAGATATTGGCAAAAATTCACCTGTAGTAAGTCAGTCTTGTAACTATAAACTTAGTACAACCTTTGGAACATGAAAAAAACCCTTTTGGTGATTTACAGTAATTGTTTTTTTAAGAATGAGTGTGTACTGTACGTACAGTAAGGGAGATAATGGCAAAATTTCACCTGTAGTAAGTAAGTATTGTAACTACAAACTTACTACAACCTTTGGAACATGAACAAAAAAACTTTTGGTGATTTACATTAATTGTTTTTAAATAATTATTATATATTGCACATACAGTAAGGGAGATATTGGACAAAATTTACATGTAGTAAGTCAGTCTTGTAAATACAAACTTACTACAACCTTTGGAACATGAAAAAACCCTTTTGGTGATTTACAGTAATTGTTTTTAAAGAATTATTATGTACTGTACATACAGTTAGGGAGATAATGGCAAAATTTCACCTGTAGTAAGTAAGTCTTGTAACTACAAAAGTACTACAACCTTTGGAACAGGAAAAAACAATTTTGGTGATTTACAGTAATTGTTTCTTTAAGAATGAGTGTGTACTGTACGTACAGTAAGGGAGATAATGGCAAAATTTCACCTGTAGTAAGTAAGTCTTGTAACTACAAACTTACTACAACCTTTGGAACAAGAAAAAACCCTTTTGGTGATTTACAGTAATTGTTTTTAAATAATTATTATGTATTGCACGTACAGTTAGGGAGATAATGGCAAAATTTCACCTGTAGTAAGTAAGTCTTGTAAATACAAAAGTACTACAACCTTTGGAACAGGAAAAAACAATTTTGGTGATTTACAGTAATTGTTTTTTAAGAATGAGTGTGTACTGTACGTACAGCAAGGGAGATAATGGCAAAATTTCACCAGTAGTAAGTAAGTCTTGTAACTACAAAAGTACTACAACCTTTGGAACAGGAAAAAACAATTTTGGTGATTTACAGTAATTGTTTCTTTAAGAATGAGTGTGTACTGTACGTACAGTAAGGGAGATAATGGCAAAATTTCAACTGTAGTAAGTAAGTCTTGTAACTACAAACTTACTACAACCTTTGGAACATGAAAAAACCCTTTTTATGATTTACAGCAATTGTTGTTAAAGAATTATTATGTACTGTACGTACAGTAAGGGAGATATTGGCAAAAATTCACCTGTAGTAAGTCAGTCTTGAAAAAAAAACTTACTACAACCTTTGGAACATGAAAAAACCCTTTTGGTGATTTACAGTAATTGTTTTTAAATAATCATTATGTACTGTACGTACAGTGAGGGAGATATTGGCAAAAATTCACCTGTAGTAAGTCAGTCTTGAAAAAACAAACTTACTACAACCTTTGGAACATGAAAAAAAAAACCTTTTGGTGATTTACAGTAATTGTTTTTAAATAATTATTATATATTGCACATACAGTAACGGAGATATTGGCAAAAATTTACCTGTAGTAAGTCAGTCTTGTAAATACAAACTTACTACAACCTTTGGAACATGAAAAAACCCTTTTGGTGATTTACAGTAATTGTTTTTAAAGAATTATTATATACTGTACATACAGTTAGGGAGATAATGGCAAAATTTCACCTGTAGTAAGTAAGTCTTGTAACTACAAAAGTACTACAACCTTTGGAACAGGAAAAAACAATTTTGGTGATTTACAGTAATTGTTTTTTTAAGAATGAGTGTGTACTGTACGTACAGTAAGGGAGATAATGGCAAAATTTCACCTGTAGTAAATAAGTCTTGTAACTACAAAAGTACTACAACCTTTGGAACAGGAAAAAACAATTTTGGTGATTTACAGTAATTGTTTCTTTAAGAATGAGTGTGTACTGTACGTACAGTAAGGGAGATAATGGCAAAATTTCAACTGTAGTAAGTAAGTCTTGTAACTACAAACTTACTACAACCTTTGGAACATGAAAAAAAAACCTTTTGGTGATTTACAGTAATTGTTTTTAAAGAATTATTATATACTGTACATACAGTAAGGGAGATATTGGCAAAAATTCACCTGTAGTAAGTCAGTCTTGTAACTACAAACTTACTACAACCTTTGGAACATGAAAAAACCCATTTGGTGATTTACAGTAATTGTTTTTAAATAATTATTATGTACTGTACGTACAGTGAGGGAGATATTGGCAAAATTTCACCTGTAGTAAGTCAGTCTTGAAGAAACAAACTTACTACAACCTTTGGAACATGAAAAAAACATTTTGGTGATTTAAAGTAATTGTTTTTTTAAGAATAAGTGTGTACTGTATGTACAGTAAGGGAGATAATGGCAAAATTTCACCTGTAGTAAGTCAGTCTTGTAACTACAAACGTACTACAACCTTTGGAACAGGAAAAAACAATTTTGGTGATTTACAGTAATTGTTTTTTTAAGAATGAGTGTGTACTGTACGTACAGTAAGGGAGATAATGGCAAAATTTCACCTGTAGTAAGTAAGTCTTGTAACTACAAACTTACTACAACCTTTGGAACATGAACAAAAAAACTTTTGGTGATTTACAGTAATTGTTTTTAAATAATTATTATATATTGCACATACAGTAAGGGAGATATTGGCAAAAATGTACATGTAGTAAGTCAGTCTTGTAAATACAAACTTACTACAACCTTTGGAACATGAAAAAACCCTTTTGGTGATTTACAGTAATTGTTTTTAAAGAATTATTATGTACTGTACATACAGTTAGGGAGATAATGGCAAAATTTCACCTGTAGTAAGTAAGTCTTGTAACTACAAACTTACTACAACCTTTGGAACATGAAAAAAAAAAACTTTTGGTGATTTACAGTAATTGTTTTTAAATAATTATTATATACTGCAAATACAGTTAGGGAGATAATGGCAAAAATTCACCTGTAGTAAGTAAGTCTTATAACTACAAACTTACTAAACCTTTGGAACATGAAAAAAAAAAAAAACGTTTTGGTGATTTACAGTAATTATTTGTAAATAATTATTATATACTGTACATAGAGTAAGGGAGATATTGGCAAAAATTCACCTGTAGTAAGTCAGACTTGAAAAAACAAACTTACTACAACCTTTGGAACAGGAAAAAACAATTTTGGTGATTTACAGTAATTGTTTCTTTAAGAATGAGTGTGTACTGTACGTACAGTAAGGGAGATAATGGCAAAATTTCAACTGTAGTAAGTCTTGTAACTACAAACTTACTACAACCTTTGGAACATGAGAAAACCCTTTTTGTGATTTACAGTAATTGTTTTTAAATAATTATTATGTACTGTACGTACAGTGAGGGAGATATTGGCAAAAATTCACCTGTAGTAAGTCAGTCTTGAAAAAACAAACTTACTACAACCTTTGGAACATGAAAAAAAACCTTTTGGTGATTTACAGTAATTGTTTTTAAATAATTATTATATATTGCACATACAGTAAGGGAGATATTGGCAAAATTTTACCTGTACTAAATCAGTCTTGTAAATACAAACTTACTACAACCTTTGGAACATGAAAAAAGCCTTTTGGTGATTTACAGTAATTGTTTTTAAAGAATTATTATATACTGTACATACAGTTAGGGAGACAATGGCAAAATTTCACCTGTAGTAAGTAAGACTTGTAACTACAAAAGTACTACAACCTTTGGAACACGAAAAAACAATTTTGGTGATTTACAGTAATTGTTTTTTTAAGAATGAGTGTGTACTGTACATACAGCAAGGGAGATAATGGCAAAATTTCACCTGTAGTAAGTCTTGTAACTACAAACGTACTACAACCTTTGGAACAGGAAAAAACAATTTTGGTGATTTACAGTAATTGTTTTTAAATAATCATTATATTCTGTACATACAGTAAGGGAGATAATGGCAAAAATTCACCTGTAGTAAGTCAGACTTGAAAAAACAAACTTACTACAACCTTTGGAACATGAAAAAAACATTTTGGTGATTTAAAGTAATTGGTTTTTTTTTAAGAATAAGTGTGTACTGTACGTACAGTAAGGGAGATAATGGCAAAATTTCACCTGTAGTAAGTCAGTCTTGTAACTAAAAACTTACTACAACCTTTGGAACATGAGAAAACCCTTTTTGTGATTTACAGCAATTGTTGTTAAATATTTATTATGTACTGTACGTACAGTAAGGGAGATATTGGCAAAAATTCACGTGTAGTAAGTCAGTCTTGAAAAAAAAACTTACTACAACCTTTGGAACATGAAAAACCCCTTTTGGTGATTTACAGTAATTGTTTTTAAATAATTATTATATTCTGTACATACAGTAAGGGAGATAATGGCAAAAATTCACCTGTAGTAAGTCAGTCTTGTAAATACAAACTTACTACAACCTTTGGAACATGAAAAAACCCTTTTGGTGATTTACAGTAATTGTTTTTAAAGAATTATTATATACTGCAAATACAGTTAGGGAGATAATGGCAAAATTTCACCTGTAGTAAGTAAGTCTTGTAACTACAAACGTACTACAACCTTTGGAACATGAAAAAACCCTTTTGGTGATTTACAGTAATTGTTTTTTTAAGAATGAGTGTGTACTGTACGTACAGTAAGGGAGATAATGGCAAAATTTCAACTGTAGTAAGTAAGTCTTGTAACTCCAAACTTACTACAACCTTTGGAACATGAAAAAAAAAACCTTTTGGTGATTTACAGTAATTGTTTTTAAATAATTATTATATACTGTACATACAGTAAGGGAGATATTGGCAAAAATTCACCTGTAGTAAGTCAGACTTGAAAAAACAAACTTACTACAACCTTTGGAACAGGAAAAAACAATTTTGGTGATTTACAGTAATTGTTTCTTAAAAATGAGTGTGTACTGTACGTACAGTAAGGGAGATAATGGCAAAATTTCACCTGTAGTAAGTAAGTCTTGTAACTACAAACGTACTACAACCTTTGGAACATGAAAAAACCCTTTTGGTGATTTACAGTAATTGTTTTTTTAAGAATGAGTGTGTACTGTACGTACAGTAAGGGAGATAATGGCAAAATTTCAACAGTAGTAAGTAAGTCTTGTAACTACAAACTTACTACAACCTTTGGAACATGAAAAAAAAAACCTTTTGGTGATTTACAGTAATTGTTTTTAAATAATTATTATATACTGTACATACAGTAAGGGAGATATTGGCAAAAATTCACCTGTAGTAAGTCAGACTTGAAAAAACAAACTTACTACAACCTTTGGAACATGAGAAAACCCTTTTTGTGATTTACAGCAATTGTTGTTAAAGAATTATTATGTACTGTACGTACAGTAAGGGAGATATTGGCAAAAATTCCCCTGTAGTAAGTCAGTCTTGAAAAAAAAAAAACTTACTACAACCTTTGGAACATGAAAAAACCCTTTTGGTGATTTACAGTAATTGTTTTTAAATAATTATTATGTACTGTACGTACAGTGAGGGAGATATTGGCAAAAATTCACCTGTAGTAAGTGAGTCTTGAAAAAACAAACTTACTACAACCTTTGGAACATGAAAAAAAACCCTTTTGGTGATTTACAGTAATTGTTTTTAAATAATTATTATATACTGTACATACAGTAAGGGAGATATTGGCAAAAATTCACCTGTAGTAAGTCAGACTTGAAAAAACAAACTTACTACAACCTTTGGAACAGGAAAAAACAATTTTGGTGATTTACAGTAATTGTTTCTTTAAGAATGAGTGTGTACTGTACGTACAGTAAGGGAGATAATGGCAAAATTTCACCTGTAGTAAGTCAGTCTTGTAAATACAAACTTACTACAACCTTTGGAACATGAAAAAACCCTTTTGGTGATTTACAGTAATTGTTTTTAAATAATTATTATATACTGCAAATACAGTTAGGGAGATAATGGCAAAATGTCACCTGTAGTAAGTAAGTCTTGTAACTACAAACGTACTACAACCTTTGGAACAGGAAAAAACAATTTTGGTGATTTACAGTAATTGTTTTTTTAAGAATGAGTGTGTACTGTACGTACAGTAAGGGAGATAATGGCAAAATTTCAACTGTAGTAAGTAAGTCTTGTAACTACAAACTTACTACAACCTTTGGAACATGAAAAAAAAACCTTTTGGTGATTTACAGTAATTGTTTTTAAATAATTATTATATACTGCAAATACAGTTAGGGAGATAATGGCAAAAATTCACCTGTAGTAAGTAAGTCTTGTAACTACAAACTTACTAAACCTTTGGAACATGAAAAAAAAAAACATTTGGTGATTTACAGTAATTATTTGTAAATAATTATTATATACTGTACATAGAGTAAGGGAGATATTGGCAAAAGTTCACCTGTAGTAAGTCAGACTTGAAAAAACAAACTTACTACAACCTTTGTAACATGAGAAAACCCTTTTTGTGATTTACAGCTATTGTTGTTAAAGAATTATTATGTACTGTACGTACAGTAAGGGAGATATTGGCAAAAATTCACCTGTAGTAAGTCAGTCTTGAAAAAAAAACTTACTACAACCTTTGGAACATGAAAAAACCCTTTTGGTGATTTACAGTAATTGTTTTTAAATAATCATTATGTACTGTACGTACAGTGAGGGAGATATTGGCAAAAATTCACCTGTAGTAAGTCAGTCTTGAAAAAACAAACTTACTACAACCTTTGGAACATGAAAAAAAACCTTTTGGTGATTTACAGTAATTGTTTTTAAATAATTATTATATATTGCACATACAGTAAGGGAGATATTGGCAAAATTTTACCTGTACTAAATCAGTCTTGTAAATACAAACTTACTACAACCTTTGGAACATGAAAAAAGCCTTTTGGTGATTTACAGTAATTGTTTTTAAAGAATTATTATATACTGTACATACAGTTAGGGAGACAATGGCAAAATTTCACCTGTAGTAAGTCAGTCTTGTAACTAAAAACTTACTACAACCTTTGGAACATGAGAAAACCCTTTTTGTGATTTACAGCAATTGTTGTTAAATATTTATTATGTACTGTACGTACAGTAAGGGAGATATTGGCAAAAATTCACGTGTAGTAAGTCAGTCTTGAAAAAAAAAACTTACTACAACCTTTGGAACATGAAAAACCCCTTTTGGTGATTTACAGTAATTGTTTTTAAATAATTATTATATTCTGTACATACAGTAAGGGAGATAATGGCAAAAATTCACCTGTAGTAAGTCAGTCTTGTAAATACAAACTTACTACAACCTTTGGAACATGAAAAAACCCTTTTGGTGATTTACAGTAATTGTTTTTAAAGAATTATTATATACTGCAAATACAGTTAGGGAGATAATGGCAAAATTTCACCTGTAGTAAGTCTTGTAACTACAAACGTACTACAACCTTTGGAACAGGAAAAAACAATTTTGGTGATTTACAGTAATTGTTTTTTTAAGAATGAGTGTGTACTGTACGTACAGTAAGGGAGATAATGGCAAAATTTCAACAGTAGTAAGTAAGTCTTGTAACTCCAAACTTACTACAACCTTTGGAACATGAAAAAAAAAACCTTTTGGTGATTTACAGTAATTGTTTTAAATAATTATTATATACTGTACATACAGTAAGGGAGATATTGGCAAAAATTCACCTGTAGTAAGTCAGACTTGAAAAAACAAACTTACTACAACCTTTGGAACAGGAAAAAACAATTTTGGTGATTTACAGTAATTGTTTCTTAAAAATGAGTGTGTACTGTACGTACAGTAAGGGAGATAATGGCAAAATTTCACCTGTAGTAAGTAAGTCTTGTAACTACAAACGTACTACAACCTTTGGAACATGAAAAAACCCTTTTGGTGATTTACAGTAATTGTTTTTTTAAGAATGAGTGTGTACTGTACGTACAGTAAGGGAGATAATGGCAAAATTTCAACAGTAGTAAGTAAGTCTTGTAACTACAAACTTACTACAACCTTTGGAACATGAAAAAAAAACCTTTTGGTGATTTACAGTAATTGTTTTTAAATAATTATTATATACTGTACATACAGTAAGGGAGATATTGGCAAAAATTCACCTGTAGTAAGTCAGACTTGAAAAAACAAACTTACTACAACCTTTGGAACATGAGAAAACCCTTTTTGTGATTTACAGCAATTGTTGTTAAAGAATTATTATGTACTGTACGTACAGTAAGGGAGATATTGGCAAAAATTCCCCTGTAGTAAGTCAGTCTTGAAAAAAAAAAACTTACTACAACCTTTGGAACATGAAAAAACCCTTTTGGTGATTTACAGTAATTGTTTTTAAATAATTATTATGTACTGTACGTACAGTGAGGGAGATATTGGCAAAAATTCACCTGTAGTAAGTCAGTCTTGAAAAAACAAACTTACTACAACCTTTGGAACATGAAAAAAAACCCTTTTGGTGATTTACAGTAATTGTTTTTAAATAATTATTATATACTGTACATACAGTAAGGGAGATATTGGCAAAAATTCACCTGTAGTAAGTCAGACTTGAAAAAACAAACTTACTACAACCTTTGGAACAGGAAAAAACAATTTTGGTGATTTACAGTAATTGTTTCTTTAAGAATGAGTGTGTACTGTACGTACAGTAAGGGAGATAATGGCAAAATTTCACCTGTAGTAAGTCAGTCTTGTAAATACAAACTTACTACAACCTTTGGAACATGAAAAAACCCTTTTGGTGATTTACAGTAATTGTTTTTAAATAATTATTATATACTGCAAATACAGTTAGGGAGATAATGGCAAAATGTCACCTGTAGTAAGTAAGTCTTGTAACTACAAACGTACTACAACCTTTGGAACAGGAAAAAACAATTTTGGTGATTTACAGTAATTGTTTTTTTAAGAATGAGTGTGTACTGTACGTACAGTAAGGGAGATAATGGCAAAATTTCAACTGTAGTAAGTAAGTCTTGTAACTACAAACTTACTACAACCTTTGGAACATGAAAAAAAAACCTTTTGGTGATTTACAGTAATTGTTTTTAAATAATTATTATATACTGCAAATACAGTTAGGGAGATAATGGCAAAAATTCACCTGTAGTAAGTAAGTCTTGTAACTACAAACTTACTAAACCTTTGGAACATGAAAAAAAAACATTTGGTGATTTACAGTAATTATTTGTAAATAATTATTATATACTGTACATAGAGTAAGGGAGATATTGGCAAAAGTTCACCTGTAGTAAGTCAGACTTGAAAAAACAAACTTACTACAACCTTTGTAACATGAGAAAACCCTTTTTGTAATTTACAGCTATTGTTGTTAAAGAATTATTATGTACTGTACGTACAGTAAGGGAGATATTGGCAAAAATTCACCTGTAGTAAGTCAGTCTTGAAAAAAAAACTTACTACAACCTTTGGAACATGAAAAAACCCTTTTGGTGATTTACAGTAATTGTTTTTAAATAATCATTATGTACTGTACGTACAGTGAGGGAGATATTGGCAAAAATTCACCTGTAGTAAGTCAGTCTTGAAAAAACAAACTTACTACAACCTTTGGAACATGAAAAAAAAAACCTTTTGGTGATTTACAGTAATTGTTTTTAAATAATTATTATATATTGCACATACAGTAAGGGAGATATTGGCAAAAATTTACCTGTAGTAAGTCAGTCTTGTAAATAGAAACTTACTACAACCTTTGGAACATGAAAAAACCCTTTTGGTGATTTACAGTAATTTTTTTTAAAGAATTATTATATACTGTACATACAGTTAGGGAGATAATGGCAAAATTTCACCTGTAGTAAGTAAGTCTTGTAACTACAAAAGTACTACAACCTTTGGAACAGGAAAAAACAATTTTGGTGATTTACAGTAATTGTTTTTTTTTAAGAATGAGTGTGTACTGTACGTACAGTAAGGGAGATAATGGCAAAAATTCACCTGTAGTAAATAAGTCTTGTAACTACAAAAGTACTACAACCTTTGGAACAGGAAAAAACAATTTTGGTGATTTACAGTAATTGTTTCTTTAAGAATGAGTGTGTACTGTACGTACAGTAAGGGAGATAATGGCAAAATTTCAACTGTAGTAAGTAAGTCTTGTAACTACAAACTTACTACAACCTTTGGAACATGAAAAAAAAAAACCTTTTGGTGATTTACAGTAATTTTTTTTAAAGAATTATTATATACTGTACATACAGTAAGGGAGATATTGGCAAAAATTCACCTGTAGTAAGTCAGTCTTGTAACTACAAACTTACTACAACCTTTGGAACATGAAAAAACCCATTTGGTGATTTACAGTAATTGTTTTTAAATAATTATTATGTACTGTACGTACAGTGAGGGAGATATAGGCAAAATTTCACCTGTAGTAAGTCAGTCTTGAAAAAACAAACTTACTACAACCTTTGGAACATGCAAAAAACATTTTGGTGATTTAAAGTAATTGTTTTTTTAAGAATAAGTGTGTACTGTATGTACAGTAAGGGAGATAATGGCAAAATTTCACCTGTAGTAAGTCAGTCTTGTAACTACAACCGTACTACAACCTTTGGAACAGGAAAAAACAATTTTGGTGATTTACAGTAATTGTTTTTTTAAGAATGAGTGTGTACTGTACGTACAGTAAGGGAGATAATGGCAAAATTTCACCTGTAGTAAGTAAGTCTTGTAACTACAAACTTACTACAACCTTTGGAACATGAACAAAAAAACTTTTGGTGATTTACAGTAATTGTTTTTAAATAATTATTATATATTGCACATACAGTAAGGGAGATATTGGCAAAAATTTACATGTAGTAAGTCAGTCTTGTAAATACAAACTTACTACAACCTTTGGAACATGAAAAAACCCTTTTGGTGATTTACAGTAATTGTTTTTAAAGAATTATTATGTACTGTACATACAGTTAGGGAGATAATGGCAAAATTTCACCTGTACTAAGTAAGTCTTGTAACTACAAACTTACTACAACCTTTGGAACATGAAAAAAAAGCCTTTTGGTGATTTACAGTAATTGTTTTTAAATAATTATTATATACTGCAAATACAGTTAGGGAGATAATGGCAAAAATTCACCTGTAGTAAGTAAGTCTTGTAACTACAAACTTACTAAACCTTTGGAACATGAAAAAAAAACGTTTTGGTGATTTACAGTAATTATTTGTAAATAATTATTATATACTGTACATAGAGTAAGGGAGATATTGGCAAAAATTCACCTGTAGTAAGTCAGACTTGAAAAAACAAACTTACTACAACCTTTGGAACAGGAAAAAACAATTTTGGTGATTTACAGTAATTGTTTCTTTAAGAATGAGTGTGTACTGTACGTACAGTAAGGGAGATAATGGCAAAATTTCAACTGTAGTAAGTCTTGTAACTACAAACTTACTACAACCTTTGGAACATGAAAAAAAAAACCTTTTGATGATTTACAGTAATTGTTTTTAAATAATTATTATATATTGCACATACAGTAAGGGAGATATTGGCAAAAATTTACCTGTAGTAAG
This sequence comes from Carassius gibelio, assembly GCF_023724105.1. Classification (NCBI taxonomy): domain Eukaryota; kingdom Metazoa; phylum Chordata; class Actinopteri; order Cypriniformes; family Cyprinidae; genus Carassius; species Carassius gibelio. The sequence goes on along the minus strand of NC_068401.1, from coordinate 19,358,084 downwards.
TCAGTCTTGTAAATACAAACTTACTACAACCTTTGGAACATGAAAAAACCCTTTTGGTGATTTACAGTAATTTTTTTTAAATAATTATTATATACTGTACATACAGTTAGGGAGATAATGGCAAAATTTCACCTGTAGTAAGTAAGTCTTGTAACTACAAAAGTACTACAACCTTTGGAACAGGAAAAAACAATTTTGGTGATTTACAGTAATTGTTTTTTTTAAGAATGAGTGTGTACTGTACGTACAGTAAGGGAGATAATGGCAAAATTTCACCTGTAGTAAATAAGTCTTGTAACTACAAAAGTACTACAACCTTTGGAACAGGAAAAAACAATTTTGGTGATTTACAGTAATTGTTTCTTTAAGAATGAGTGTGTACTGTACGTACAGTAAGGGAGATAATGGCAAAATTTCAACTGTAGTAAGTAAGTCTTGTAACTACAAACTTACTACAACCTTTGGAACATGAAAAAAAAAACCTTTTGGTGATTTACAGTAATTTTTTTAAAGAATTATTATATACTGTACATACAGTAAGGGAGAAATTGGCAAAAATTCACCTGTAGTAAGTCAGTCTTGTAACTACAAACTTACTACAACCTTTGGAACATGAAAAAACCCATTTGGTGATTTACAGTAATTGTTTTTAAATAATTATTATGTACTGTACGTACAGTGAGGGAGATATTGGCAAAATTTCACCTGTAGTAAGTCAGTCTTGAAAAAACAAACTTACTACAACCTTTGGAACATGCAAAAAACATTTTGGTGATTTAAAGTAATTGTTTTTTTAAGAATAAGTGTGTACTGTATGTACAGTAAGGGAGATAATGGCAAAATTTCACCTGTAGTAAGTCAGTCTTGTAACTACAACCGTACTACAACCTTTGGAACAGGAAAAAACAATTTTGGTGATTTACAGTAATTGTTTTTTTAAGAATGAGTGTGTACTGTACGTACAGTAAGGGAGATAATGGCAAAATTTCACCTGTAGTAAGTAAGTCTTGTAACTACAAACTTACTACAACCTTTGGAACATGAACAAAAAAACTTTTGGTGATTTACAGTAATTGTTTTTAAATAATTATTATATATTGCACATACAGTAAGGGAGATATTGGCAAAAATTTACATGTAGTAAGTCAGTCTTGTAAATACAAACTTACTACAACCTTTGGAACATGAAAAAACCCTTTTGGTGATTTACAGTAATTGTTTTTAAAGAATTATTATGTACTGTACATACAGTTAGGGAGATAATGGCAAAATTTCACCTGTACTAAGTAAGTCTTGTAACTACAAACTTACTACAACCTTTGGAACATGAAAAAAAAAAGCCTTTTGGTGATTTACAGTAATTGTTTTTAAATAATTATTATATACTGCAAATACAGTTAGGGAGATAATGGCAAAAATTCACCTGTAGTAAGTAAGTCTTGTAACTACAAACTTACTAAACCTTTGGAACATGAAAAAAAAACGTTTTGGTGATTTACAGTAATTATTTGTAAATAATTATTATATACTGTACATAGAGTAAGGGAGATATTGGCAAAAATTCACCTGTAGTAAGTCAGACTTGAAAAAACAAACTTACTACAACCTTTGGAACAGGAAAAAACAATTTTGGTGATTTACAGTAATTGTTTCTTTAAGAATGAGTGTGTACTGTACGTACAGTAAGGGAGATAATGGCAAAATTTCAACTGTAGTAAGTCTTGTAACTACAAACTTACTACAACCTTTGGAACATGAAAAAAAAAACCTTTTGGTGATTTACAGTAATTGTTTTTAAATAATTATTATATATTGCACATACAGTAAGGGAGATATTGGCAAAAATTTACCTGTAGTAAGTCAGTCTTGTAAATACAAACTTACTACAACCTTTGGAACATGAAAAAACCCTTTTGGTGATTTACAGTAATTTTTTTTAAATAATTATTATATACTGTACATACAGTTAGGGAGATAATGGCAAAATTTCACCTGTAGTAAGTAAGTCTTGTAACTACAAAAGTACTACAACCTTTGGAACAGGAAAAAACAATTTTGGTGATTTACAGTAATTGTTTTTTTTAAGAATGAGTGTGTACTGTACGTACAGTAAGGGAGATAATGGCAAAATTTCACCTGTAGTAAATAAGTCTTGTAACTACAAAAGTACTACAACCTTTGGAACAGGAAAAAACAATTTTGGTGATTTACAGTAATTGTTTCTTTAAGAATGAGTGTGTACTGTACGTACAGTAAGGGAGATAATGGCAAAATTTCAACTGTAGTAAGTAAGTCTTGTAACTACAAACTTACTACAACCTTTGGAACATGAAAAAAAAAACCTTTTGGTGATTTACAGTAATTTTTTTAAAGAATTATTATATACTGTACATACAGTAAGGGAGATATTGGCAAAAATTCACCTGTAGTAAGTCAGTCTTGTAACTACAAACTTACTACAACCTTTGGAACATGAAAAAACCCATTTGGTGATTTACAGTAATTGTTTTTAAATAATTATTATGTACTGTACGTACAGTGAGGGAGATATTGGCAAAATTTCACCTGTAGTAAGTCAGTCTTGAAAAAACAAACTTACTACAACCTTTGGAACATGCAAAAAACATTTTGGTGATTTAAAGTAATTGTTTTTTTAAGAATAAGTGTGTACTGTATGTACAGTAAGGGAGATAATGGCAAAATTTCACCTGTAGTAAGTCAGTCTTGTAACTACAACCGTACTACAACCTTTGGAACAGGAAAAAACAATTTTGGTGATTTACAGTAATTGTTTTTTTAAGAATGAGTGTGTACTGTACGTACAGTAAGGGAGATAATGGCAAAATTTCACCTGTAGTAAGTAAGTCTTGTAACTACAAACTTACTACAACCTTTGGAACATGAACAAAAAAACTTTTGGTGATTTACAGTAATTGTTTTTAAATAATTATTATATATTGCACATACAGTAAGGGAGATATTGGCAAAAATTTACATGTAGTGAGTCAGTCTTGTAAATACAAACTTACTACAACCTTTGGAACATGAAAAAACCCTTTTGGTGATTTACAGTAATTGTTTTTAAAGAATTATTATGTACTGTACATACAGTTAGGGAGATAATGGCAAAATTTCACCTGTACTAAGTAAGTCTTGTAACTACAAACTTACTACAACCTTTGGAACATGAAAAAAAAAAGCCTTTTGGTGATTTACAGTAATTGTTTTTAAATAATTATTATATACTGCAAATACAGTTAGGGAGATAATGGCAAAAATTCACCTGTAGTAAGTAAGTCTTGTAACTACAAACTTACTAAACCTTTGGAACATGAAAAAAAAAACGTTTTGGTGATTTACAGTAATTATTTGTAAATAATTATTATATACTGTACATAGAGTAAGGGAGATATTGGCAAAAATTCACCTGTAGTAAGTCAGACTTGAAAAAACAAACTTACTACAACCTTTGGAACAGGAAAAAACAATTTTGGTGATTTACAGTAATTGTTTCTTTAAGAATGAGTGTGTACTGTACGTACAGTAAGGGAGATAATGGCAAAATTTCAACTGTAGTAAGTCTTGTAACTACAAACTTACTACAACCTTTGGAACATGAAAAAAAAAACCTTTTGGTGATTTACAGTAATTGTTTTTAAATAATTATTATATATTGCACATACAGTAAGGGAGATATTGGCAAAAATTTACCTGTAGTAAGTCAGTCTTGTAAATACAAACTTACTACAACCTTTGGAACATGAAAAAACCCTTTTGGTGATTTACAGTAATTTTTTTTAAATAATTATTATATACTGTACATACAGTTAGGGAGATAATGGCAAAATTTCACCTGTAGTAAGTAAGTCTTGTAACTACAAAAGTACTACAACCTTTGGAACAGGAAAAAACAATTTTGGTGATTTACAGTAATTGTTTTTTTTAAGAATGAGTGTGTACTGTACGTACAGTAAGGGAGATAATGGCAAAATTTCACCTGTAGTAAATAAGTCTTGTAACTACAAAAGTACTACAACCTTTGGAACAGGAAAAAACAATTTTGGTGATTTACAGTAATTGTTTCTTTAAGAATGAGTGTGTACTGTACGTACAGTAAGGGAGATAATGGCAAAATTTCAACTGTAGTAAGTAAGTCTTGTAACTACAAACTTACTACAACCTTTGGAACATGAAAAAAAAAACCTTTTGGTGATTTACAGTAATTTTTTTAAAGAATTATTATATACTGTACATACAGTAAGGGAGATATTGGCAAAAATTCACCTGTAGTAAGTCAGTCTTGTAACTACAAACTTACTACAACCTTTGGAACATGAAAAAACCCATTTGGTGATTTACAGTAATTGTTTTTAAATAATTATTATGTACTGTACGTACAGTGAGGGAGATATTGGCAAAATTTCACCTGTAGTAAGTCAGTCTTGAAAAAACAAACTTACTACAACCTTTGGAACATGCAAAAAACATTTTGGTGATTTAAAGTAATTGTTTTTTTAAGAATAAGTGTGTACTGTATGTACAGTAAGGGAGATAATGGCAAAATTTCACCTGTAGTAAGTCAGTCTTGTAACTACAACCGTACTACAACCTTTGGAACAGGAAAAAACAATTTTGGTGATTTACAGTAATTGTTTTTTTAAGAATGAGTGTGTACTGTACGTACAGTAAGGGAGATAATGGCAAAATTTCACCTGTAGTAAGTAAGTCTTGTAACTACAAACTTACTACAACCTTTGGAACATGAACAAAAAAACTTTTGGTGATTTACAGTAATTGTTTTTAAATAATTATTATATATTGCACATACAGTAAGGGAGATATTGGCAAAAATTTACATGTAGTAAGTCAGTCTTGTAAATACAAACTTACTACAACCTTTGGAACATGAAAAAACCCTTTTGGTGATTTACAGTAATTGTTTTTAAAGAATTATTATGTACTGTACATACAGTTAGGGAGATAATGGCAAAATTTCACCTGTAGTAAGTAAGTCTTGTAACTACAAACTTACTACAACCTTTGGAACATGAAAAAAAAAGCCTTTTGGTGATTTACAGTAATTGTTTTTAAATAATTATTATATACTGCAAATACAGTTAGGGAGATAATGGCAAAAATTCACCTGTAGTAAGTAAGTCTTGTAACTACAAACTTACTAAACCTTTGGAACATGAAAAAAAAACGTTTTGGTGATTTACAGTAATTATTTGTAAATAATTATTATATACTGTACATAGAGTAAGGGAGATATTGGCAAAAATTCACCTGTAGTAAGTCAGACTTGAAAAAACAAACTTACTACAACCTTTGGAACAGGAAAAAACAATTTTGGTGATTTACAGTAATTGTTTCTTTAAGAATGAGTGTGTACTGTACGTACAGTAAGGGAGATAATGGCAAAATTTCAACTGTAGTAAGTCTTGTAACTACAAACTTACTAAACCTTTGGAACATGAAAAAAAAAACATTTGGTGATTTACAGTAATTATTTGTAAATAATTATTATATACTGTACATAGAGTAAGGGAGATATTGGCAAAAGTTCACCTGTAGTAAGTCAGACTTGAAAAAACAAACTTACTACAACCTTTGTAACATGAGAAAACCCTTTTTGTGATTTACAGCTATTGTTGTTAAAGAATTATTATGTACTGTACGTACAGTAAGGGAGATATTGGCAAAAATTCACCTGTAGTAAGTCAGTCTTGAAAAAAAAACTTACTACAACCTTTGGAACATGAAAAAACCCTTTTGGTGATTTACAGTAATTGTTTTTAAATAATCATTATGTACTGTACGTACAGTGAGGGAGATATTGGCAAAAATTCACCTGTAGTAAGTCAGTCTTGAAAAAACAAACTTACTACAACCTTTGGAACATGAAAAAAAAAACCTTTTGGTGATTTACAGTAATTGTTTTTAAATAATTATTATATATTGCACATACAGTAAGGGAGATATTGGCAAAAATTTACCTGTAGTAAGTCAGTCTTGTAAATACAAACTTACTACAACCTTTGGAACATGAAAAAACCCTTTTGGTGATTTACAGTAATTTTTTTTAAAGAATTATTATATACTGTACATACAGTTAGGGAGATAATGGCAAAATTTCACCTGTAGTAAGTAAGTCTTGTAACTACAAAAGTACTACAACCTTTGGAACAGGAAAAAACAATTTTGGTGATTTACAGTAATTGTTTTTTTTAAGAATGAGTGTGTACTGTACGTACAGTAAGGGAGATAATGGCAAAATTTCACCTGTAGTAAATAAGTCTTGTAACTACAAAAGTACTACAACCTTTGGAACAGGAAAAAACAATTTTGGTGATTTACAGTAATTGTTTCTTTAAGAATGAGTGTGTACTGTACGTACAGTAAGGGAGATAATGGCAAAATTTCAACTGTAGTAAGTAAGTCTCGTAACTACAAACTTACTACAACCTTTGGAACATGAAAAAAAAAACCTTTTGGTGATTTACAGTAATTGTTTTTAAAGAATTATTATATACTGTACATACAGTAAGGGAGATATTGGCAAAAATTCACCTCTAGTAAGTCAGTCTTGTAACTACAAACTTACTACAACCTGTGGAACATGAAAAAACCCATTTGGTGATTTACAGTAATTGTTTTTAAATAATTATTATGTACTGTACGTACAGTGAGGGAGATATTGGCAAAATTTCACCTGTAGTAAGTCAGTCTTGAAAAAACAAACTTACTACAACCTTTGGAACATGCAAAAAACATTTTGGTGATTTAAAGTAATTGTTTTTTTAAGAATAAGTGTGTACTGTATGTACAGTAAGGGAGATAATGGCAAAATTTCACCTGTAGTAAGTCAGTCTTGTAACTACAACCGTACTACAACCTTTGGAACAGGAAAAAACAATTTTGGTGATTTACAGTAATTGTTTTTTTAAGAATGAGTGTGTACTGTACGTACAGTAAGGGAGATAATGGCAAAATTTCACCTGTAGTAAGTAAGTCTTGTAACTACAAACTTACTACAACCTTTGGAACATGAACAAAAAAACTTTTGGTGATTTACAGTAATTGTTTTTAAATAATTATTATATATTGCACATACAGTAAGGGAGATATTGGCAAAAATTTACATGTAGTAAGTCAGTCTTGTAAATACAAACTTACTACAACCTTTGGAACATGAAAAAACCCTTTTGGTGATTTACAGTAATTGTTTTTAAAGAATTATTATGTACTGTACATACAGTTAGGGAGATAATGGTAAAATTTCACCTGTAGTAAGTAAGTCTTGTAACTACAAACTTACTACAACCTTTGGAACATGAAAAAAAAAAGCCTTTTGGTGATTTACAGTAATTGTTTTTAAATAATTATTATATACTGCAAATACAGTTAGGGAGATAATGGCAAAAATTCACCTGTAGTAAGTAAGTCTTGTAACTACAAACTTACTAAACCTTTGGAACATGAAAAAAAAAACGTTTTGGTGATTTACAGTAATTATTTGTAAATAATTATTATATACTGTACATAGAGTAAGGGAGATATTGGCAAAAATTCACCTGTAGTAAGTCAGACTTGAAAAAACAAACTTACTACAACCTTTGGAACAGGAAAAAACAATTTTGGTGATTTACAGTAATTGTTTCTTTAAGAATGAGTGTGTACTGTACGTACAGTAAGGGAGATAATGGCAAAATTTCAACTGTAGTAAGTCTTGTAACTACAAACTTACTACAACCTTTGGAACATGAAAAAAAAACCTTTTGGTGATTTACAGTAATTGTTTTTAAAGAATTATTATATACTGTACATACAGTAAGGGAGATATTGGCAAAAATTCACCTGTAGTAAGTCAGACTTGAAAAAACAAACTTACTACAACCTTTGGAACATGAGAAAACCCTTTTTGTGATTTACAGCAATTGTTGTTAAATAATTATTATGTACTGTACGTACAGTAAGGGAGATATTGGCAAAAATTCACCAGTAGTAAGTCAGTCTTGAAAAAAAAACTTACTACAACCTTTGGAACATGAAAAAACCCTTTTGGTGATTTACAGTAATTGTTTTTAAATAATTATTATGTACTGTACGTACAGTGAGGGAGATATTGGCAAAAATTCACCTGTAGTAAGTCAGTCTTGAAAAAACAAACTTACTACAACCTTTGGAACATGAAAAAAAAAACCTTTTGGTGATTTACAGTAATTGTTTTTAAATAATTATTATATATTGCACATACAGTAAGGGAGATATTGGCAAAATTTTACCTGTACTAAATCAGTCTTGTAAATACAAACTTACTACAACCTTTGGAACATGAAAAAAGCCTTTTGGTGATTTACAGTAATTGTTTTTAAAGAATTATTATATACTGTACATACAGTTAGGGAGACAATGGCAAAATTTCACCTGTAGTAAGTAAGTCTTGTAACTACAAAAGTACTACAACCTTTGGAACACGAAAAAACAATTTTGATGATTTACAGTAATTGTTTTTTTAAGAATGAGTGTGTACTGTACATACAGCAAGGGAGATAATGGCAAAAATTTCACCTGTAGTAAGTCTTGTAACTACAAACGTACTACAACCTTTGGAACAGGAAAAAACAATTTTGGTGATTTACAGTAATTGTTTTTAAATAATCATTATATTCTGTACATACAGTAAGGGAGATAATGGCAAAAATTCACCTGTAGTAAGTCAGACTTGAAAAAACAAACTTACTACAACCTTTGGAACATGAAAAAAACATTTTGGTGATTTAAAGTAATTGGTTTTTTTTAAGAATAAGTGTGTACTGTACGTACAGTAAGGGAGATAATGGCAAAATTTCACCTGTAGTAAGTCAGTCTTGTAACTAAAAACTTACTACAACCATTGGAACATGAGAAAACCCTTTTTGTGATTTACAGCAATTGTTGTTAAATATTTATTATGTACTGTACGTACAGTAAGGGAGATATTGGCAAAAATTCACGTGTAGTAAGTCAGTCTTGAAAAAAAAAACTTACTACAACCTTTGGAACATGAAAAACCCCTTTTGGTGATTTACAGTAATTGTTTTTAAATAATTATTATATTCTGTACATACAGTAAGGGAGATAATGGCAAAAATTCACCTGTAGTAAGTCAGTCTTGTAAATACAAACTTACTACAACCTTTGGAACATGAAAAAACCCTTTTGGTGATTTACAGTAATTGTTTTTAAAGAATTATTATATACTGCAAATACAGTTAGGGAGATAATGGCAAAATTTCACCTGTAGTAAGTCTTGTAACTACAAACGTACTACAACCTTTGGAACAGGAAAAAACAATTTTGGTGATTTACAGTAATTGTTTTTTTAAGAATGAGTGTGTACTGTACGTACAGTAAGGGAGATAATGGCAAAATTTCAACTGTAGTAAGTAAGTCTTGTAACTACAAACTTACTACAACCTTTGGAACATGAAAAAAAAACCTTTTGGTGATTTACAGTAATTGTTTTTAAATAATTATTATATACTGTACATACAGTAAGGGAGATATTGGCAAAAATTCACCTGTAGTAAGTCAGACTTGAAAAAACAAACTTACTACAACCTTTGGAACAGGAAAAAACAATTTTGGTGATTTACAGTAATTGTTTCTTAAAAATGAGTGTGTACTGTACGTACAGTAAGGGAGATAATGGCAAAATTTCACCTGTAGTAAGTAAGTCTTGTAACTACAAACGTACTACAACCTTTGGAACATGAAAAAACCCTTTTGGTGATTTACAGTAATTGTTTTTTTAAGAATGAGTGTGTACTGTACGTACAGTAAGGGAGATAATGGCAAAATTTCAACAGTAGTAAGTAAGTCTTGTAACTACAAACTTACTACAACCTTTGGAACATGAAAAAAAAAACCTTTTGGTGATTTACAGTAATTGTTTTTAAATAATTATTATATACTGTACATACAGTAAGGGAGATATTGGCAAAAATTCACCTGTAGTAAGTCAGACTTGAAAAAACAAACTTACTACAACCTTTGGAACATGAGAAAACCCTTTTTGTGATTTACAGCAATTGTTGTTAAAGAATTATTATGTACTGTACGTACAGTAAGGGAGATATTGGCAAAAATTCACCTGTAGTAAGTCAGTCTTGAAAAAAAAACTTACTACAACCTTTGGAACATGAAAAAACCCTTTTGGTGATTTACAGTAATTGTTTTTAAATAATTATTATGTACTGTACGTACAGTGAGGGAGATATTGGCAAAAATTCACCTGTAGTAAGTCAGTCTTGAAAAAACAAACTTACTACAACCTTTGGAACATGAAAAAAAACCCTTTTGGTGATTTACAGTAATTGTTTTTAAATAATTATTATATACTGTACATACAGTAAGGGAGATATTGGCAAAAATTCACCTGTAGTAAGTCAGACTTGAAAAAGCAAACTTACTACAACCTTTGGAACAGGAAAAAACAATTTTGGTGATTTACAGTAATTGTTTCTTTAAGAATGAGTGTGTACTGTACGTACAGTAAGGGAGATAATGGCAAAATTTCACCTGTAGTAAGTCAGTCTTGTAAATACAAACTTACTACAACCTTTGGAACATGAAAAAACCCTTTTGGTGATTTACAGTAATTGTTTTTAAATAATTATTATATACTGCAAATACAGTTAGGGAGATAATGGCAAAATGTCACCTGTAGTAAGTAAGTCTTGTAACTACAAACGTACTACAACCTTTGGAACAGGAAAAAACAATTTTGGTGATTTACAGTAATTGTTTTTTTAAGAATGAGTGTGTACTGTACGTACAGTAAGGGAGATAATGGCAAAATTTCAACTGTAGTAAGTAAGTCTTGTAACTACAAACTTACTACAACCTTTGGAACATGAAAAAAAAACCTTTTGGTGATTTACAGTAATTGTTTTTAAATAATTATTATATACTGCAAATACAGTTAGGGAGATAATGGCAAAAATTCACCTGTAGTAAGTAAGTCTTGTAACTACAAACTTACTAAACCTTTGGAACATGAAAAAAAAACATTTGGTGATTTACAGTAATTATTTGTAAATAATTATTATATACTGTACATAGAGTAAGGGAGATATTGGCAAAAGTTCACCTGTAGTAAGTCAGACTTGAAAAAACAAACTTACTACAACCTTTGTAACATGAGAAAACCCTTTTTGTGATTTACAGCTATTGTTGTTAAAGAATTATTATGTAAGGTACGTACAGTAAGGGAGATATTGGCAAAAATTCACCTGTAGTAAGTCAGTCTTGAAAAAAAAACTTACTACAACCTTTGGAACATGAAAAAACCCTTTTGGTGATTTACAGTAATTGTTTTTAAATAATCATTATGTACTGTACGTACAGTGAGGGAGATATTGGCAAAAATTCACCTGTAGTAAGTCAGTCTTGAAAAAACAAACTTACTACAACCTTTGGAACATGAAAAAAAAAACCTTTTGGTGATTTACAGTAATTGTTTTTAAATAATTATTATATATTGCACATACAGTAAGGGAGATATTGGCAAAAATTTACCTGTAGTAAGTCAGTCTTGTAAATACAAACTTACTACAACCTTTGGAACATGAAAAAACCCTTTTGGTGATTTACAGTAATTTTTTTTAAAGAATTATTATATACTGTACATACAGTTAGGGAGATAATGGCAAAATTTCACCTGTAGTAAGTAAGTCTTGTAACTACAAAAGTACTACAACCTTTGGAACAGGAAAAAACAATTTTGGTGATTTACAGTAATTGTTTTTTTTAAGAATGAGTGTGTACTGTATGTACAGTAAGGGAGATAATGGCAAAATTTCACCTGTAGTAAATAAGTCTTGTAACTACAAAAGTACTACAACCTTTGGAACAGGAAAAAACAATTTTGGTGATTTACAGTAATTGTTTCTTTAAGAATGAGTGTGTACTGTACGTACAGTAAGGGAGATAATGGCAAAATTTCAACTGTAGTAAGTAAGTCTTGTAACTACAAACGTACTACAACCTTTGGAACATGAAAAAACCCTTTTGGTGATTTACAGTAATTGTTTTTTTAAGAATGAGTGTGTACTGTACGTACAGTAAGGGAGATAATGGCAAAATTTCAACAGTAGTAAGTAAGTCTTGTAACTACAAACTTACTACAACCTTTGGAACATGAAAAAAAAAACCTTTTGGTGATTTACAGTAATTGTTTTTAAATAATTATTATATACTGTACATACAGTAAGGGAGATATTGGCAAAAATTCACCTGTAGTAAGTCAGACTTGAAAAAACAAACTTACTACAACCTTTGGAACATGAGGAAACCCTTTTTGTGATTTACAGCAATTGTTGTTAAAGAATTATTATGTACTGTACGTACAGTAAGGGAGATATTGGCAAAAATTCACCTGTAGTAAGTCAGTCTTGAAAAAAAAAACTTACTACAACCTTTGGAACATGAAAAAACCCTTTTGGTGATTTACAGTAATTGTTTTTAAATAATTATTATGTACTGTACGTACAGTGAGGGAGATATTGGCAAAAATTCACCTGTAGTAAGTCAGTCTTGAAAAAACAAACTTACTACAACCTTTGGAACATGAAAAAAAACCCTTTTGGTGATTTACAGTAATTGTTTTTAAATAATTATTATATACTGTACATACAGTAAGGGAGATATTGGCAAAAATTCACCTGTAGTAAGTCAGACTTGAAAAAACAAACTTACTACAACCTTTGGAACAGGAAAAAACAATTTTGGTGATTTACAGTAATTGTTTCTTTAAGAATGAGTGTGTACTGTACGTACAGTAAGGGAGATAATGGCAAAATTTCACCTGTAGTAAGTCAGTCTTGTAAATACAAACTTACTACAACCTTTGGAACATGAAAAAACCCTTTTGGTGATTTACAGTAATTGTTTTTAAATAATTATTATATACTGCAAATACAGTTAGGGAGATAATGGCAAAATGTCACCTGTAGTAAGTAAGTCTTGTAACTACAAACGTACTACAACCTTTGGAACAGGAAAAAACAATTTTGGTGATTTACAGTAATTGTTTTTTTAAGAATGAGTGTGTACTGTACGTACAGTAAGGGAGATAATGGCAAAATTTCAACTGTAGTAAGTAAGTCTTGTAACTACAAACTTACTACAACCTTTGGAACATGAAAAAAAAAACCTTTTGGTGATTTACAGTAATTGTTTTTAAATAATTATTATATACTGCAAATACAGTTAGGGAGATAATGGCAAAAATTCACCTGTAGTAAGTAAGTCTTGTAACTACAAACTTACTAAACCTTTGGAACATGAAAAAAAAACATTTGGTGATTTACAGTAATTATTTGTAAATAATTATTATATACTGTACATAGAGTAAGGGAGATATTGGCAAAAGTTCACCTGTAGTAAGTCAGACTTGAAAAAACAAACTTACTACAACCTTTGTAACATGAGAAAACCCTTTTTGTGATTTACAGCTATTGTTGTTAAAGAATTATTATGTACTGTACGTACAGTAAGGGAGATATTGGCAAAAATTCACCTGTAGTAAGTCAGTCTTGAAAAAAAAACTTACTACAACCTTTGGAACATGAAAAAACCCTTTTGGTGATTTACAGTAATTGTTTTTAAATAATCATTATGTACTGTACGTACAGTGAGGGAGATATTGGCAAAAATTCACCTGTAGTAAGTCAGTCTTGAAAAAACAAACTTACTACAACCTTTGGAACATGAAAAAAAAAAACTTTTGGTGATTTACAGTAATTGTTTTTAAATAATTATTATATATTGCACATACAGTAAGGGAGATATTGGCAAAAATTTACCTGTAGTAAGTCAGTCTTGTAAATACAAACTTACTACAACCTTTGGAACATGAAAAAACCCTTTTGGTGATTTACAGTAATTTTTTTTAAAGAATTATTATATACTGTACATACAGTTAGGGAGATAATGGCAAAATTTCACCTGTAGTAAGTAAGTCTTGTAACTACAAAAGTACTACAACCTTTGGAACAGGAAAAAACAATTTTGGTGATTTACAGTAATTGTTTTTTTTAAGAATGAGTGTGTACTGTACGTACAGTAAGGGAGATAATGGCAAAATTTCACCTGTAGTAAATAAGTCTTGTAACTACAAAAGTACTACAACCTTTGGAACAGGAAAAAACAATTTTGGTGATTTACAGTAATTGTTTCTTTAAGAATGAGTGTGTACTGTACGTACAGTAAGGGAGATAATGGCAAAATTTCAACTGTAGTAAGTAAGTCTTGTAACTACAAACTTACTACAACCTTTGGAACATGAAAAAAAAAAACCTTTTGGTGATTTACAGTAATTGTTTTTAAAGAATTATTATATACTGTACATACAGTAAGGGAGATATTGGCAAAAATTCACCTGTAGTAAGTCAGTCTTGTAACTACAAACTTACTACAACCTTTGGAACATGAAAAAACCCATTTGGTGATTTACAGTAATTGTTTTTAAATAATTATTATGTACTGTACGTACAGTGAGGGAGATATTGGCAAAATTTCACCTGTAGTAAGTCAGTCTTGAAAAAACAAACTTACTACAACCTTTGGAACATGCAAAAAACATTTTGGTGATTTAAAGTAATTGTTTTTTTAAGAATAAGTGTGTACTGTATGTACAGTAAGGGAGATAATGGCAAAATTTCACCTGTAGTAAGTCAGTCTTGTAACTACAACCGTACTACAACCTTTGGAACAGGAAAAAACAATTTTGGTGATTTACAGTAATTGTTTTTTTAAGAATGAGTGTGTACTGTACGTACAGTAAGGGAGATAATGGCAAAATTTCACCTGTAGTAAGTAAGTCTTGTAACTACAAACTTACTACAACCTTTGGAACATGAACAAAAAAACTTTTGGTGATTTACAGTAATTGTTTTTAAATAATTATTATATATTGCACATACAGTAAGGGAGATATTGGCAAAATTTACATGTAGTAAGTCAGTCTTGTAAATACAAACTTACTACAACCTTTGGAACATGAAAAAACCCTTTTGGTGATTTACAGTAATTGTTTTTAAAGAATTATTTTGTACTGTACATACAGTTAGGGAGATAATGGCAAAATTTCACCTGTAGTAAGTAAGTCTTGTAACTACAAACTTACTACAACCTTTGGAACATGAAAAAAAGCCTTTTGGTGATTTACAGTAATTGTTTTTAAATAATTATTATATACTGCAAATACAGTTAGGGAGATAATGGCAAAAAATCACCTGTAGTAAGTAAGTCTTGTAACTACAAACTTACTAAACCTTTGGAACATGAAAAAAAAACGTTTTGGTGATTTACAGTAATTATTTGTAAATAATTATTATATACTGTACATAGAGTAAGGGAGATATTGGCAAAAATTCACCTGTAGTAAGTCAGACTTGAAAAAACAAACTTACTACAACCTTTGGAACAGGAAAAAACAATTTTGGTGATTTACAGTAATTGTTTCTTTAAGAATGAGTGTGTACTGTACGTACAGTAAGGGAGATAATGGCAAAATTTCAACTGTAGTAAGTCTTGTAACTACAAACTTACTACAACCTTTGGAACATGAAAAAAAAAAACTTTTGGTGATTTACAGTAATTGTTTTTAAAGAATTATTATATACTGTACATACAGTAAGGGAGATATTGGCAAAAATTCACCTGTAGTAAGTCAGACTTGAAAAAACAAACTTACTACAACCTTTGGAACATGAGAAAACCCTTTTTGTGATTTACAGCAATTGTTGTTAAATAATTATTATGTACTGTACGTACAGTAAGGGAGATATTGGCAAAAATTCACCAGTAGTAAGTCAGTCTTGAAAAAAAAACTTACTACAACCTTTGGAACATGAAAAAACCCTTTTGGTGATTTACAGTAATTGTTTTTAAATAATTATTATGTACTGTACGTACAGTGAGGGAGATATTGGCAAAAATTCACCTGTAGTAAGTCAGTCTTGAAAAAACAAACTAACTACAACCTTTGGAACATGAAAAAAAAAACCTTTTGGTGATTTACAGTAATTGTTTTTAAATAATTATTATATATTGCACATACAGTAAGGGAGATATTGGCAAAATTTTACCTTTACTAAATCAGTCTTGTAAATACAAACTTACTACAACCTTTGGAACATGAAAAAAGCCTTTTGGTGATTTACAGTAATTGTTTTTAAAGAATTATTATATACTGTACATACAGTTAGGGAGACAATGGCAAAATTTCACCTGTAGTAAGTAAGTCTTGTAACTACAAAAGTACTACAACCTTTGGAACACGAAAAAACAATTTTGGTGATTTACAGTAATTGTTTTTTTAAGAATGAGTGTGTACTGTACATACAGCAAGGGAGATAATGGCAAAAATTTCACCTGTAGTAAGTCTTGTAACTACAAACGTACTACAACCTTTGGAACAGGAAAAAACAATTTTGGTGATTTACAGTAATTGTTTTTAAATAATCATTATATTCTGTACATACAGTAAGGGAGATAATGGCAAAAATTCACCTGTAGTAAGTCAGACTTGAAAAAACAAACTTACTACAACCTTTGGAACATGAAAAAAACATTTTGGTGATTTAAAGTAATTGTTTTTTTTTAAGAATAAGTGTGTACTGTACGTACAGTAAGGGAGATAATGGCAAAATTTCACCTGTAGTAAGTCAGTCTTGAAAAAACAAACTTACTACAACCTTTGGAACATGAAAAAACCCTTTTGGTGATTTACAGTAATTGTTTTTAAAGAATTATTATGTACTGTACATACAGTTAGGGAGATAATGGCAAAATTTCACCTGTAGTAAGTAAGTCTTGTAACTACAAACTTACTACAACCTTTGGAACATGAAAAAAAAAGCCTTTTGGTGATTTACAGTAATTGTTTTTAAATAATTATTATATACTGCAAATACAGTTAGGGAGATAATGGCAAAAATTCACCTGTAGTAAGTAAGTCTTGTAACTACAAACTTACTAAACCTTTGGAACATGAAAAAAAAACGTTTTGGTGATTTACAGTAATTATTTGTAAATAATTATTATATACTGTACATAGAGTAAGGGAGATATTGGCAAAAATTCACCTGTAGTAAGTCAGACTTGAAAAAACAAACTTACTACAACCTTTGGAACAGGAAAAAACAATTTTGGTGATTTACAGTAATTGTTTCTTTAAGAATGAGTGTGTACTGTACGTACAGTAAGGGAGATAATGGCAAAATTTCAACTGTAGTAAGTCTTGTAACTACAAACTTACTACAACCTTTGGAACATGAAAAAAAAAACTTTTGGTGATTTACAGTAATTGTTTTTAAAGAATTATTATATACTGTACATACAGTAAGGGAGATATTGGCAAAAATTCACCTGTAGTAAGTCAGACTTGAAAAAACAAACTTACTACAACCTTTGGAACATGAGAAAACCCTTTTTGTGATTTACAGCAATTGTTGTTAAATAATTATTATGTACTGTACGTACAGTAAGGGAGATATTGGCAAAAATTCACCAGTAGTAAGTCAGTCTTGAAAAAAAAACTTACTACAACCTTTGGAACATGAAAAAACCCTTTTGGTGATTTACAGTAATTGTTTTTAAATAATTATTATGTACTGTACGTACAGTGAGGGAGATATTGGCAAAAATTCACCTGTAGTAAGTCAGTCTTGAAAAAACAAACTAACTACAACCTTTGGAACATGAAAAAAAAAACCTTTTGGTGATTTACAGTAATTGTTTTTAAATAATTATTATATATTGCACATACAGTAAGGGAGATATTGGCAAAATTTTACCTGTACTAAATCAGTCTTGTAAATACAAACTTACTACAACCTTTGGAACATGAAAAAAGCCTTTTGGTGATTTACAGTAATTGTTTTTAAAGAATTATTATATACTGTACATACAGTTAGGGAGACAATGGCAAAATTTCACCTGTAGTAAGTAAGTCTTGTAACTACAAAAGTACTACAACCTTTGGAACACGAAAAAACAATTTTGGTGATTTACAGTAATTGTTTTTTTAAGAATGAGTGTGTACTGTACATACAGCAAGGGAGATAATGGCAAAAATTTCACCTGTAGTAAGTCTTGTAACTACAAACGTACTACAACCTTTGGAACAGGAAAAAACAATTTTGGTGATTTACAGTAATTGTTTTTAAATAATCATTATATTCTGTACATACAGTAAGGGAGATAATGGCAAAAATTCACCTGTAGTAAGTCAGACTTGAAAAAACAAACTTACTACAACCTTTGGAACATGAAAAAAACATTTTGGTGATTTAAAGTAATTGTTTTTTTTTAAGAATAAGTGTGTACTGTACGTACAGTAAGGGAGATAATGGCAAAATTTCACCTGTAGTAAGTCAGTCTTGTAACTAAAAACTTACTACAACCTTTGGAACATGAGAAAACCCTTTTTGTGATTTACAGCAATTGTTGTTAAATATTTATTATGTACTGTACGTACAGTAAGGGAGATATTGGCAAAAAATCACCTGTAGTAAGTCAGTCTTGAAAAAAAAAACTTACTACAACCTTTGGAACATGAAAAACCCCTTTTGGTGATTTACAGTAATTGTTTTTAAATAATTATTATATTCTGTACATACAGTAAGGGAGATAATGGCAAAAATTCACCTGTAGTAAGTCAGTCTTGTAAATACAAACTTACTACAACCTTTGGAACATGAAAAAACCCTTTTGGTGATTTACAGTAATTGTTTTTAAAGAATTATTATATACTGCAAATACAGTTAGGGAGATAATGGCAAAATTTCACCTGTAGTAAGTCTTGTAACTACAAACGTACTACAACCTTTGGAACAGGAAAAAACAATTTTGGTGATTTACAGTAATTGTTTTTTTAAGAATGAGTGTGTACTGTACGTACAGTAAGGGAGATAATGGCAAAATTTCAACTGTAGTAAGTAAGTCTTGTAACTACAAACTTACTACAACCTTTGGAACATGAAAAAAAAAACCTTTTGGTGATTTACAGTAATTGTTTTTAAATAATTATTATATACTGTACATACAGTAAGGGAGATATTGGCAAAAATTCACCTGTAGTAAGTCAGACTTGAAAAAACAAACTTACTACAACCTTTGGAACAGGAAAAAACAATTTTGGTGATTTACAGTAATTGTTTCTTAAAAATGAGTGTGTACTGTACGTACAGTAAGGGAAATAATGGCAAAATTTCACCTGTAGTAAGTAAGTCTTGTAACTACAAACGTACTACAACCTTTGGAACATGAAAAAAACCCTTTTGGTGATTTACAGTAATTGTTTTTAAATAATTATTATATTCTGTACATACAGTAAGGGAGATAATGGCAAAAATTCACCTGTAGTAAGTCAGACTTGTAAATACAAACTTACTACAACCTTTGGAACATGAAAAAACCCTTTTGGTGATTTACAGTAATTGTTTTTAAATAATTATTATATACTGCAAATACAGTTAGGGAGATAATGGCAAAATTTCACCTGTAGTAAGTAAGTCTTGTAACTACAAACGTACTACAACCTTTGGAACAGGAAAATTTTTTTTGGTGATTTACAGTAATTGTTTTTTTTAAAAATGAGTGTGTACTGTACGTACAGTAAGGGAGATAATGGCAAAATTTCAACTGTAGTAAGTAAGTCTTGTATCTACAAACTTACTACAACCTTTGGAACATGAAAAAAAAACCTTTTGGTGATTTACAGTAATTGTTTTTAAATAATTATTATATACTGTACATACAGTAAGGGAGATATTGGCAAAAATTCACCTGTAGTAAGTCAGACTTGAAAAAACAAACTTACTACATCCTTTGGAACATGAGAAAACCCTTTTTGTGATTTACAGTAATTGTTTTTAAATAATTATTATATACTGTACATACAGTTAGGGAGATAATGGCAAAATTTCACCTGTAGTAAGTAAGTCTTGTAACTACAAAAGTACTACAACCTTTGGAACAGGAAAAAACAATTTTGGTGATTTACAGTAATTGTTTTTTTTTTAAGAATGAGTGTGTACTGTACGTACAGTAAGGGAGATAATGGCAAAATTTCACCTGTAGTAAGTAAGTCTTGTAACTAAAAACTTACTACAACCTTTGGAACATGAGAAAAACCTTTTTGTGATTTACAGCAATTGTTGTTAAATATTTATTATGTACTGTACGTACAGTAAGGGAGATATTGGCAAAAATTCACCTGTAGTAAGTCAGTCTTGAAAAAACAAACTTACTACAACCTTTGGAACATGAAAAAACCCTTTTGGTGATTTACAGTAATTGTTTTTAAATAATTATTATGTACTGTACGTACAGTGAGGGAGATATTGGCAAAAATTCACCTGTAGTAAGTCAGTCTTGAAAAAACAAACTTACTACAACCTTTGGAACATGAAAAAAAAAAAAACCTTTTGGTGATTTACAGTAATTGTTTTTAAATAATTATTATACATTGCACATACAGTAAGGGAGATATTGGCAAACATTTACCTGTAGTAAGTCAGTCTTGTAAATACAAAGTTACTACAACCTTTGGAACATGAAAAAACCCTTTTGGTGATTTACAGTAATTGTTTTTAAATAATTATTATATACTGTACATACAGTTAGGGAGATAATGGCAAAATTTTACCTGTAGTAAGTAAGTCTTGTATTTACAAAAGTACTACAACCTTTGGAACAGGAAAAAACAATTTTGGTGATTTACAGTAATTGTTTTTTTTTTAAGAATGAGTGTGTACTGTACGTACAGTAAGGGAGATAATGGCAAAATTTCACCTGTAGTAAGTAAGTCTTGTAACTACAAACGTACTACAACCTTTGGAACATGAAAAAAAAAACCTTTTGGTGATTACAGTAATTGTTTTTAAAGATTTATTATATACTGTACATACAGTAAGGGAGATATTGGCAAAAATTCACCTGTAGTAAGTCAGTCTTGAAAAAACAAACTTACTACAACCTTTGGAACATGAAAAAAACCCTTTTGGTGATTTACATTAATTGTTTTTAAATAATTATTATATTCTGTACATACAGTAAGGGAGATAATGGCAAAAATTCACCTGTAGTATGTCAGTCTTGAAAAAACAAACTTACTACAACCTTTGGAACATGAAAAAACCCTTTTGGTGATTTACGGTAATTGTTTTTAAATAATTATTTTATACTGTACATACAGTTAGGGAGATATTGGCAAAATTTCACCTGTAGTAAGTAAGTCTTATAACTACAAACGTACTACAACCTTTGGAACAGGAAAAAAACATTTTGGTGATTTAAAGTAATTGATTTTTTTTAAGAATAAGTGTGTACTGTACGTACAGTAAGTGAGATAATGGCACAATTTCACCTGTAGTAATTCAGTCTTGTAACTAAAAATTTACTACAACCTTTGGAACATGATAAAACCCTTTTTGTGATTTACAGTAATTGTTTTTAAAGAATTATTATGTACTGTACGTACAGTAAGGGAGATATTGGCAAAAATTTACCTGTAATATTTCAGTCTTGTAAAAACAAATTTACTACAACCATTGGAACATGAAAAAATCCTTTTGGTGATTTACAGTAATTGTTTTCTAAAAATAATTATTAACTGTAAATACAGTAAGGGAGATATTGGCAAAATTTCACCTGTAGTAAGTCAGTCTTGTAACTACAAATGTCCTACAACCTTTGGAACATTAACAAAAAAACAAAAACAAAAAAACTTTTGGTGAATTATAGTAATTTTTTAAAGAAAATAATTTGTTTGTACTGTACATACAGTAAGGGAGATATTGTTAGTATGGACATGTTGGCTAAATATTTTGTGTCAGTTTGCCCACAAGACATTTACTGTGATGTTGGAAACATAATTTGTATTAATTATTGGACATTTTGTACTTAGAGGTATATTTGCAGACGGTCCCTAAAGCAATCCTAGGCGAATATACAGCGGCCTTCGCGGCTCTACCTTTGAAGAAAGCGTAACACACTACACTTTTCGTTCCTTCGACTTCCATTCATACCCATGTGAATGCATCAGTCTGTCCGTTTTTTTTTTCGCAATTCGCTGCATTTCAAAGTTCGATGGATGGGTTGTTATTGAACGATTCGTTCATTTTGAACGAATCGTGACTCGGGAGTTGTCTCGGTGATTGCTTCGTTCAGTCGCGCATGCATAATAAGCATTACCAATGCAGTCTGAGTCGGTGTTGTGTAGTAATATTCTGTACCTGTGAAAAACTGTTCTCGTGGGTGGAGTTCACGTGAATATTCATTAGTTCTCCTGTTGTGGGCGTGTCCTTGAAACAATGCGCAAGCGAACGGAACTGAAAATATCAGTGCAAGTTTCTCAAATCGCTGCTTGTTTAATGGATTATTTTGAACAGGATGAAGTGTAAAATTTAAGCATTAATTAGCATTAACTGCAACAGTACCAAAACAATGCATAGTTGGTGTAACGTTGTTATGATAAATTGTCTGTAATGTTTTGCTTGATTGATTACAAGCACACAGAAAAATAATCAATAATAACTATCTTACCTAATATAGTTTTGACTATTTGGTGTATTTAGCTTTATATATATTTTCTTTGTGGGGCTTTATTTTTAATAGTTTGGTTTGATAGTTGTCATTGGAGACTAATACAGTTTGTATACAACTATGCCTGAAAACCACTACAAATGTATCTGTCATTCTCTCTTTAATTATTATTATTATTATTATTAAATAACCAGTTTTTACCAGCCTCTACAGTGTAGGCTATTTATTGAATTATTCTGAATATCAGGTAAAATAATAATTAAAGTCACACTAAATGCACATTTACTTATTCTGTCACATATGTTCTCATATTACTAAGATTTTAAAGTATCTTCTACAGAATGAGTCATGCAACATTAAAACAACATGAGATTGAGTTAATTTTTATATTAAATTAACTTTCTTTTTAAAATGGAGACATTTTTCTTTATTGTATTTAGTTTACAGTAAATACAGAGCTTAACGGTTTAAAGAATCTGAGATAATAAACTACTACTAATAAATTCTAAATGAATATCATATCAAAGCATACTTTGTGTCTGTTCTTTGAACATAGCTACTGAAAAACAACCTCATCATGTCATGTTTTAGAATAGTGAATAGTAATCAATTGTATAAATAATGTTTAACATTTAAACATCTTTTTCAAAATAGTTTTTCGCATTTTACAACTATTACATAAAATGAAACCCAAATATGTTTGTCAGCCAAACTGTTCCCCTGTCACCTACTGAGATTAATATCCTCTGAGAGTAATTAAAGTTAATATTTCAATAATTTAACAACACACTTTAATGTTGACAGTTCTCTGATGTGTATTAATAGTAGACATGCAGGTTAACAAATAACATGTTATCTTTAAAGTAAGTATTTTATTTTTACTGTTTAAAAATTATTTTAAAAAATTATATTGTAGATCACATAAATATTACATTCATTTAATGTTACTATGACACGTACAGAAGTAATTTTAATATTATGTAATATTTTAACTTTTCACTATACAATTCAAGTGCCTTGGACTTCTATTTTCTTAAGTACAGAAGAAACTTATGAATATAACTCAAATTGAAAAGACAAGGAAAGTTGTGTGAAAGTATGCATATGGAATGAAGCAATGCAAAATTAAGTGAGTCTCTGAGATATTTATTGGCTCTCGATGAGAACTGCATACATGTACAGTATATCAAGTTCATACAAAGATCAGCTACTGTACCAGTGACTTCAGCTCTCTCATCCAGTCTAAAACAGTGGCTTTACATAATGATGAATATATGTGGAAACATCACAAAAGCAAAGCAAAGCCATATTATAACATTGGTGATGATGATATATATGATTTATTATCCAAATGTAAAAATAATATTCCTGGAGTACCTCTCGACCTATGTCCGAGAAGACTGCATCAGAACAAAACTTTAAGGTATATGCACTGTTTTCTATATTCAATTAAAGATTAGATTGATTACAATATTAACATTATCACTGCAAGAAAAGATTTCCTCAGTAGCCTACATATGTAGCTTATTTAGATAACAGAAACACTGGCTACATACAAACTAAACAAGTTTTTATAAATGACACAGGATAACTAGCTTATAGGCTAGGTATATGTATTAGGCTGCAGATATATTTGTTTCAGTCATTGTTGTGAACAAACTGCAGTAATAGTCACCAGTAGCCTAAGTTGGCTAATCAAACTATTCAAACAGCAATTAATGTCCCACAAATGATATGTATAAACAGTGCTTTACTCAGTACCACCACTTCCAAATATAGCTCTTGAGCGTACCGCCACCTCTCCGTGCGCCCAGAATGTGCTTTTAGCATACCGGTACGCTCATTTGGACATCTGTTTTAATAGAGGTTTTAATCTTTTAAATGTGCTGCCGATTTTCAGAGCGCCCTTCACAATGCAAGCTTCCTAATTCATCCCACCGAGAGCAGAAAACTACATTACCCATTCACCCTTAAGTTATACAAGTGAATAGCTCATGTGTCGCTTTTCCCACTGTTAAGTGTCAACAACTCAACATGGCCGGAGAAGGTGTGTGAAACTCGTTGTGAGTGTACACTCGGTTCGGTTAAAAATCATATACAGTTAACAACACTTAACTAATATGTTCTCTTAGCTTCAGACTCTAAATACTGAAAGAACAAGCTATCACTGCAGGTCAGACTCAACCTAATGAAGTAATGCAGCTCTTTCAGGTAGGGTGACCAGACGTCCCGAAAAATTCGGGACAGTCCCGAAATCTAAACTGTTGTCCCGACTCCCGAATCTGGCCCTAATTGTCCCGAAAATTATACTAAAGCAAAATCTTGAGTATTTATTGTCTGATAAACATTAAAAACTGTCCGCGGAGGTTGAGTCGTCCTGTAACCAGCCCCCGCTGGCTGCTCATTGGCTGCAGCATCTTTTTTCTAAGTTCTAAAAAAATACCGTAGGGGGCTAGGCACAAATTTAGATATTCATTTATCTAATTAATCTATAGCCTATAGCCTACAATATGATCTTTTTGTCCCCTTTTTGTTTTAAAGCTTGATGAAGAGAGCGCAAGTTTCTGCAGCTGCGAGGAGGACAGTGATGCACGCGTACAGGAGTGATTGACAGTTCGCAAAACTGTGTACAGAAAATACTCCGCTACACAATTATTTCGTTATTTTCGTTTAAGCTCATTAACGTGAGCGTTACAGAAAGGTCTGATTTACGCACTGTTACAACAGTCATTGTTTTTTGTTTTTTTTTACCATGACATTTGAGTTCATGATTTTAATGTTGCTGTTTCTTGTGGCAGACTAAAGAGTAATGACAGACGGTTGATCTTTGAATAAAAATGTGTTTAGTTAAGGTTTGAAATTCATTATCGTTTATTTTAGGCTACGAAGTCTAATATCATAAGTCCCCCATCCCGTCACCCAAGGCCACAGACACCCCCAACACCCCACACCCAAACCACCCCCCCCCCCCCCCCCCCGTTCATAAAATAGGCTATAATAGAGTACCGGCACCGTTTTTGGGCCACTTAAAGCACTGTGTATAAAAGAAGAAGAAGAAGAAGAAGAAGAAGAAGAAGAAGAAGTAGCTGGAATCATGTGACCTCGACCAGCGATGTGGCTGTAAGTTTTTAGGCTTGTCCTCAAATCCCAATAAAGTTAACATATTGCAGAATTCCGTTCTAAGAATTGTACTCATTTGATTACTAATGTCGTCTAGCAACTAAAAGGGAATGTACAAATTCCCAGATTAAGAAAAGACCGAAAGAAATCCTAGGCCTATAAACCGAAGAACTTGACGACACCATTTTAAGGGCTGTTTAACAGGCCTTGACTAAACAACAACAGCACTTTGATAAGGCAGTTCAGGCGGCGGTCAAAGGAGCTGTAGATAATTTGGTGATACCACAACTAACAGATTTGAAATGCCAAGTCAGAATTTGAGGCTATTGGGCTTACCAGAATCTGAAGAGGGATCAGATCCGATTGCGTTTCTCAAGAAGTTTTTACCGTTGTGGATACCCTCCCTGGCTGGTCGTGAGAATAAAATTGAGAGAGCACATCGCCTTTACAACAGAAGAGAAACTTAAGCCTCGCACTCTCACACTTTGATCTTCAAACTTTTGCATTACGGTGATCGGCAGGCAATTCTGAAAGGTGCGAGGGAGGCTAACCCTGTGAAACACAAGGAAGAATCTTATCCTGCTATCCTGACTTCAGTAACGAGACGGTGAGAAAGCGGATGGATTTCAACCAAGTTCGAAAGAAGATGATTGCCCTTGGTCTCAGGCCATTCCTCGTTTACCCCGCTGAACTCAAATTGACACATCAGGGCCAACCTCTGATCTTCAAAACACCACAAGAAGCAGAGAAATTCCTTGACGCTACGAGAATTAGGTCTGGTTACTGGTGTTTATGTAAATGTATCTGTAACGCACGGGACGTCAAGTGAAGAAATCGGGGAATGAGGAAATTAATTTAATTGCATAGCCGTCTAAAAAGAGTCACGGCTCGTGATTTTCTTTTTCTTTTTTCTTCTTCAAGCCTCTGGGTCGCTATATATGACCTGGTGGCTGGTGTACATGGTTATAACTGTCAGCACAATTGTTTGTTCACTTAAGATGTTAGATATCATAATTTTGGTCGCATGGAGATGCGCTTTCAAAATCCCATTCTGTATAATGTACGTTATTCTCTTGGTCGGAATGGCGGGGCTCTATATTATTAGTTGGAATGTACATGGGCTGAGTTCTCCTATTAAGCACACAAGAGGCTTGGAATTTTTACACCGTAAATCTGTATCCATAGCATTAATTCAAGAGTCGCATTTAAAATCTGTAGATGTCCATCGTTTTCAAAATAAACAATTCAAGTTGGTAGTGCACTCATGTGCTGACACAAAAACAACGGGAGTTCTAATTTTAGTACGTAGGAAATTACAGATATCAATAGACTATACAGAGAATCTGATGAATGGAAGATGTGTGTGCGCTCTTGTTGAAATTAATAATACTAAGATGCTTTTAGCTTCCTTCTATGCCCCTAACATATTTAATCCGTCATTTTTTATTTCACTCGAAAAAAGTTTAAGCAAATTTTCTAATATACCCCTTATTATAGGACGTGACTTCATTTCTTATCTAGATCCAGTGATGGATCTATCATCTGGAGGACAATCCTCCCCCTTCAATTTCATCTCTTGCATTTAAAATATTTATATTTAATTTAAACTTAGTTGATTTATGGCGCTTTAGAAATAACAATTTGAAGATTTCTCTTTTTATTCTGCTCGCAATCACATATATTCTAGGATTGATTATATATGTGTTTCGCCATCTCTGATTAACAGTATTCTGCATATAACGATGTTACCCATTCTCATTTCTGATCACTCCCCAATACTTTGCAATATTAATCCTTCTACCTTCACTCCCAAGTTTTATAGGTGGTGATTTAATGAAAGTTTGTTGACAAATTCAGAGTTTATGATGCAAATTAATCAACAGATTAAGGAGTTCTTGGAGATTAATAGATCGCATTGTAAAAATCCACAGATATTATGGGAGACTTGTAAGTGTTTTATAAGAGGGTTTTGTATAGCTTTTTCTTCAAAACTGAAAGAATTTAGAACGAGGAGAATGTCAGAGATTGAACAAGAGATGCAGACTTTGGAGGGACAACAAAAAGTACAATTCACGGAGCAGAGAAGTAATACTATATCCGCTTTAAGGGGGAATATATTTCTTTGTCTTTGCACAAAACTGAGTTCGTCGTGCATAGATCCAGACTAAAATATTATTTTCAGGGAGATAGACCCTCTCAGTTGTTGGCGTGGAAGCTGAAACAAAATGAGGCAAAATGCTCAATAAATTCCATAAGAAATAATGAGGGTGATATTGTAACAGAGCCCAAACAAATTAATAAGGTATTTTATTATTTTTATAAGAGTTTATACACTTCTGATAATCCTGTAGATTTGAATAAATGCAAAACCTTTCTTAATAGCATTACTTTACCAAAATTGCAATTGGCAGATATAGATTTTTTGGAGGACTCCTTAACACTGGAGGAGTTAAAGATGGCAGTAAAATCTCTTCAAAAAGCGAAATCCCCGGGCTCAGATGGAATTCCCCCTGAGCTCTATCTGGCCTTGTGGGACACAGTAGGAATATTAATATTAGATTCTGTAAACTATGCTGTGGAACATAAAACATTTCATAGGGATCAAAAGACTGCTCTTATATCTTTACTGTTAAAAGATGGAAAAGATCCCATGGAATGTTCCAGCTATCGCCCCATATCACTGATATGTGGAGATATTAAATTATACGCTAAAGCTCATGCGCTAAGATTGGATAAGGTAATGGACAAATTAATTCATTTTGATCAAACAGGCTTGATTAGGGGTCGTTTGGCAGCAGACAACGTCCGAAGATTGTTTCACATTTTGGAAAGGGCAGAATTGTTTACTGAAGACTGGGCTGTGCTCTCTGGAGTGGCCATACCTGTGGGCAGTAATGAAACGTGGGGTTCGGTCCAAGATTGTTATCTATACAAATTCAATACGAAACTCCCCTGGCCTCTGTTATCACAGGCACATGTCAGTCCTCATCTTTTCCTTTGCAGAGGGGAATATGACAAGGATGCCCTCTCTCACCATTATTATTTGTGTTATTATTAGAACTCCTTGCTCAAGCCATAAGAGAGCACAAATCCATATATCCCATTGTTGTTCATGGTTCTAAACATTCTATATCACTTTATGCAGGCGATATTCTTTTGTTCCTCTCTAACGTCAAAATATCAATCTTGCACGTGTTAGCCCTGTTTAATGAATTTAAGAATTTAGCAGGTTATAAAATAAATTGGCATAAATCCACACTACTCCCTCTAAATTCACCTGCAACTAATGTTCAAAATCCTCCCTCTATTCCTGTAAGCAATGTTATCTCCTATTTAGGAATTAAAATATATGCAAAGTTATCAGAGATCACTCAAAAAATATATAGAGAAATCTCACAAAAGGTGACAGAAGATTTACAGTGATGGAATACTCTCCCACTTTCTTTACAAGGAAGAATTTCTATCGTTAAGATGAACATTCTTCCGCGTCTCAATTTTTTATTTTTCATGATTCCAATTTATCCTTCACCTAAGTTTATTGAGCAAATCCAATCTTTGATTTCCAAATTTATATGGAACAACAAAACGAGCAAGAATTAAGTCTTCTACTTTGCAGCGTCCTAAATTGATGGGAGGATTGTCTCTCCCTAACTTAAAAATTTATTACTGGGCATTTCAACTAAGAGCTTTAAAGGTCTGGATGGACGATAACTGCAAGGTGCCTTGGAAATCCACAGAGGCTGCACTGGCACAGCCTAATAGGCTTCAAGACCTTCCATACACCGATTTAAAAGGCAAGAAATTTAAAATTAAATTTGGCACTATAATTGCTAATTGTTTGACAGTATGGAAAAAAGCAGAGAAACTGTTTGAAAAAGTACCTAAATTTCATAAACTCTCCCCTCTATGGAATAACACTTATATATTGACAGGAAAGAAACCTTTCACATGCCCACTTTGGGCCGCTAAGGGAATTTGTACGCTCGGGGACATCTATAGTAAAGATGGTTTATATTCATTTAATAATCTACAGATTTTGTTTGACATACCTGGTTCTTCTTTTTTTTCTTTATTTGAGACTGAGATCAGCCATGAAGGCTTACGGAGTTCCATGGAACACATTACTACCTTCGCATCCACTGGCAGGATTGTTTGAACCTGGAAAAGAGTCTAGAGGCCTGGTTTCACAAATGTATAACTCCCTTTTAAAAACATAGTGTAAATGTTTATCAATTGAGGTAGTGTGGGAAAAGGACTTAGAGCAGGCTGGACTTCGGCCTGATTGGCTCAAGGTATGGTCAAATATGAGTGAAACATCTCTAAATTGGAGTCACCAACTTATTCATTTTAAAACTATCCATAGAGCCTATGCGACACCATACAGACGATACAAAATGGGATTAATATCTGATCCTAACTGCACTATACAGTATGTCAAAGATCTGTAACTGGTACAATGTATCACATGTTTTGGGAATGTTCAGTAATTAACCTTTTTTGGATTAAAGTTTGTCTGGACTTAGAAGAACTGATTGACTGTAAGATCACTCTGGATCCTTGCCTGTGCTTGGTGAATGATGTCTCTTATCTGAACCTTGGCACAGTGGACAAAAGCATTCTTTTTTCAGGTTTCACTGCTGCAAAGAAATCAATAATCGCACTTTGGTGGGACACTAAGGCAGACATCTCAAGACTGTGGTTATTAAATATGCAACAAATAGTTACGATGGAATGCTCCTTAGCTAGATTTAATAAAGCTAAACCAAGAATGGTACAGGCCTGGCAAAGAGCTGTAAAATCTATCGGTGACTTGTTTGTTAGGTAGTGAGATGTATCTCCTTAGAATTGTGAAGTATCAGTTTACAGACAATTTATCATATTACACAAACTGCATTGTTTTGACACTGCTGCTATGCTTCAATGCTTAATATAGACACCTTGTTACCTGTTTAAAATAACCCATTAAACAAGTAGCGATTTGAGGAGCGTGCACTGATATTTTCAGTTCTGTTCATTTGCGCATTGTTCAAGGACACGCCCACAACAAGGGAACTAAGGATTATACATATACAGTACAGACCAAAAGTTTGGACACACCTTCTCATTCAAAGAGTTTTCTTTATTTTCATGATTATGAAAATTGTAGATTCACACTGAAGGCATCAAAAATATGTATTAACACATGTGGAATTATATGTCGAATTATATACATAACAAAACGTGTGAAACAACTGAAAATATGTCATATTCTAGGTTCTTCAAAAAAGCCACCTTTTGCTTTGATTACTGCTTTGCACACTCTTGGCATTCTCTTGATGAGCTTCAAGAGGTATTCACCTGAAATGGTCTTCCAACAGTCTTGAAGGAGTTCCCCGAGAGATGCTTAGCACTTGTTGGCCCTTTTGCCTTCTGTCTGTGGTCCAGCTCACCCCTAAACCATCTCGATTGGGTTCAGGTCCGGTGACTGGAGGCCAGGTCATCTGGCGCAGCACCCCATCACTCTCCTTCTTGGTCAAATAGCCCTTGATGCCTTCAGTGTGACTCTACAATTTTCATAGTCATGAAAATAAAGAAAACTCTTTGAATGAGAAGGTGTGTCCAAACATTTGATCTGTATTGTATATAGTTATAGTTATAATTATATATAAACTCCACCCACGGGAACAGTTTTTCACAAGAACCGAATATTACACAACACTGGTACTGCCGCACAAGCGCAAGGCCTTGCTTTCCCAGTGCACACGCCTCTCTCTCTCTCTGCATCTGCTCTGTTCAGCGAGCGCAGAGAGGAGCAGCAGTTTCAGTTAAAACATTTAAGAATTTTCTTTTTGTGTGTGTGTGTGTGTGTGTGTGTGTGTGCGTCATATGCACATAAACTGATAGTCACCACTAGTAAATATTGCAGAAACGTAAATGTCTGTAAAGTTGCTTTGCAATGATTTGTATCGTAAAAAGTGCTATACAAATAATTAATTCAATTGAATTCACTCTATTTTGCATGCAAGTATAGCCAAAATCACAGCACATCTATTGTCTTAATCATGTGTATTTGATTTCATTAGACAATGTTGTGAATAGGATTTTAGTGCCTAATTTGCCAACACATATAAGTCTAAAACTGAAGTGCTGCAGGAAAGTGGAGTACATTGTGTGTTTTTACATTATAGGTGTATTTTTATTGTTTATGTGTTGAATTTGAGTTTTTAAAAAGATGTCATATTGTGCCTGTTGCAGAGTCTGAACAATTTTGCATCCTCAAAGTATAGTGTTTGACTATGTCAAGCCGTTTTAACATTTGATCTATAAACCGCACTAGTATCTAATTTAATGTTACTAGTACTCTTTTTTGATACTAGTATATTTTCTGTTAAGAACTAGTACTTATTCCTTTACCACTAGTGCTTATTCTTAAGGCATTAGTGTCTTTTGTAAAGTTACTAGTCCTTATTCATTAGATAATACCCAGCAAACACAGAACGTTCTCCTAACGTTAGTTTTTGGTTCCCGTTTGGTTATTTTTTTGGTAACCAAATACTAACATTAGGGAAACGTTCTTTTTAGGTTATATTTTTATTGTTACCTTAAAATAACTTTCCCAGAACGTTGCAGGGTAGTTATTTTTTAAATAACCTAAAAATAACTTATACAGAAGGTTCCCTTATGGTTATTTTTATGTTATTTTCTTTTTGCAACCATAAAATAACATTCCCAGAACGTTGCAAGGTGGTTATTTTTAAAATAACCTAAAAATAACTTATACAGAACATTCCCTTATGGTTATTTTTATGTTATTTTTTTGCAAGCATAAAATAACGTTCCCAGAACGTTGCAGGGTGGTTATTTTTAAAATAAACTAAAAATAACTTATACAGAACGTTCCCCTATGGTTATTTTTAGATTATTTTTTTGCAACCATAAAATAACATTCCCAAAAAGTTGTGGGGTGGTTATTTTTAAAATAACCTAAAAATAACTTATACAGAACTTTCCCTAATGGTTATTGTCAGGTTATTTTTGTAACCCTATAAAAATATATTTCCAATGAAAATGTTGCAGATGTTTAATGTGTAATGACCTTTTTCAGAGCCCTGAAATTTGTTTAATGCAGCATTTATAAAAATACAGAAATTAGATAAATCAAAACCCGGTTTAAATTAAAAAGATTGATCCAGGGTTAAGCATAGAGTGATAAAAAAAAAAAAAAATTGTGGGTTTGTTTAATCTTCATTTACTGCTTGTCTCAGATCTGCATGCGCTTCTCCAGCACACACTTTCATCTGTTGTCCAGGGAGCCGTGTGCTCGCAGAATAAAAAAATTAACGCCTGGCTCGTTTATCGATCTCTTTATTAAATTATTACTTAAAATGTATATATTTGTGAGTATAAATATGATTTCAGAGGGGTTTAAAAAGCCTAGCTGAAGAGCTAACGTTATAATAATGTTATGTGAACGTTAGATTAACATTGGAATAACGTTATGTGAACCAAAATCTAACGTTCTGGGAACATTAAGAAAACTTTCCTGGCTAACCATAAACAAAATATTAAAAAAAAAATACTATTTTTAGATAGTAGTACTCATTCATTAGATACTAGTAACTATTAAATAGACACTAGTGATTATTCATTAGATACTAGTTCTTATTATTATATACTAGTAATTGTCCATTCGATATTAGTACTTATTTTTTAGAAACAAGTACTTACAGGTGCATCTCAATTAAATTAGAATGTTGTGGAAAAATGTATTTATTTAAATTCAACTCAAATTGTGAAACTTGAGTATTAAATAAATTCAATGCACACAAACTGAAGTAGTTTAAGTCTCTGGTTCTTTTAATTATGATGATTTTGGCTCACATTTAACAAAAAACCGCCAATTCAACAAATTAGAATACTTCATAAGACCAATACACAAAATAAAAATAAAGAAAAAATTTTAGTGAATTGTTTGCCCTCTGAAAATTATGTTCATTTACTGTATTACTACTCAATACTTGGTAGGGGCTCCTTTTGCTTTAAAAACTGCCTCAATTCGGCGTGGCGTGTAGGTGATCAGTTTGTGGCACTGTTGAGGTGGTATGGACGCTCAAGTTTCTTTGACAGTGGCCTTCAGCTCATCTGCATTTTTTGGCCTCTTGTTTCTCATTTTCCTCTTGACAATACCCATAGATTCTTTAAGTGGTTCAGGTCTGGTGAGTTTGCTGGCCAGTCAAGCACACCAAGAGCAAGGTCATTTAACCTATAAAAAACTTACTCAATGAACTGTCTTCTTTCTATTACTTTAGTTATTTCTATCACCGTGGGTCCCCTTACATGGAAGTTGCCACCATGTTTTTACAGTAGCCCTAAACGGACAAACTGCTTGTGAATAAAAAACATACACAATGATGAACAAGTACATTAACATTCACAATATCATTGATGTATTGAATAATTAAGTAAATATAATTCCTCCATTTAGCTTTGTAAAGTCTCATTGCTCTCTGCTGTCTTTATGTCACTATCGCATAAAGGACAGGAAGCAAGTTGCAAGTAAACAATCCTTTATTAGAGTAGTATGGTCCGGCTGGGTTGATGGTGGGTGAAGCAGGGACCTCGATGGCAGCACAGACTGGTGAGAAGGTGATTGAGTGCACAGGTGGGTGATGATGAGGGATCCGTGAGATGAATGCTAATCCACAACTACCGAACAAGAACAAGACACAAGGAGTAGCTGAGCAGATGGGACACAGACAAGAATCACGGAAGACCTCAAATAATGATCTGACAAACAAGATACGAAAGAGTAGGCTGGTGATCAGCATTAAACACCCATATGAAACAATCGACATGACGTAACATGAGATGAGCAGGAAACAGTGCATTCATGAACCGTGACACTTTATCGATGACAACTTTACCTGCGTCGGCCACCGTAGATTCTCTAAAGTGAGGGGTGAGCAGGGGACTGAGCCGTTGGTTGTAATAAACAACTTCAACGCTAGATCCCACTAAAATTTACACAGTACACCTTTAAAGATTCATATTTTCTAGTTGTGTGTTTGCAAGTGTTCGTTTTACGGCACTCCTGAAGCCTTGAAATACAGGCAGATCCACAGTATTTTCCATATAAATGTAACCCCTCTCTGCCACTCCTCGCACTCACACCGAGTGGGGCTCGAACCTGGGTCTCTGGCATGGGAGGCGGACACACTAACAAGGAGGCTAAATGGCTAAAGACACTAGCGCGATGGCTTGAAGAGCAGATAAAAAAAACATATATTGTCGCAGTCATTGTTTATTTTCATCAATTTTCATCAGTAAAACGTCTATTTGCATGTTGTTCAGCTACTAGCCTACATGTACAGGCGAAAGCTGAATTTCCTGGAGTCTCACTTGTGGCTCCCTCCGGCGATGAATATGAATGAAACATTTATTAATTGAGTATTAATTTTTGTTCACAAAACCCTAATTTGAATAAAAAATAGCAAAAAAATTCTGAAAACATTTGCAATTCCTTACATTCTTCTCCAGGGTAAAGAAGTGTCCTTTTTTATTGCAGCTATATTTAGGGCCCGAGCACTGAAGTGCGAGGACCCTATTGGAATTGCTCCATTCGATTGTGCGAGGACCCTATTGGAATCGCTCCATTTATTATTAGGGCCCGAGCACCAATGGTGCGAGGACCCTCTTGGAATTGTACCGTTTATTATTAGGGCCCGAGCACTGCAGTGCTAGGACCCTATTGGAAATGCTCAGTTTATTCTTCTTCTTCTTTTTCTTCTCCTTCTTCTTCTTTTACGAAATGAATCGCATTTTTGAAGGCCTAAACATGCTCCAAAACTCACGAAACTTTGCACACCCATCAGTACTGGAGAAAATTTACATCTGATATAGGTTTCAAAAGTGGGTGTGGCAAAATGGCTCGATAGCACCACCTGTTAAATTTCAACAGAGTGCGCCTAGAGCTGTGTTTCACGTACATTCATGAAAATCAGTACACACATGTAACACACCATTACCTCTTGATACAAAATCCAAAACCCAACAGGAAGTAAGTTGTTTAGAATTTCCTGTATGATTTTTGTGCAGTTTTTGCCATTTCCATGCCTCGTACTTTGACAAACTCCTCCTACAGTTTTATTCAGATTATCTTAAAATTTGGTGAGGGTCATCATAAGACCTTTGTGATGTTGAAATTGCAAAGGTTTTGAGTTTTCGTCAAGGGGTGTGTCCCTGGCGGCCTGAAAAAGTTTGATGTTTCGCTGTGAAACAGGAAGTTGCTGTAACTCAGGCCAGCAATGTCCGATCTTCCACAAACTTCACTCGTGTGATAGGTGTTCTGTTCTGAACAAACACCCATGACCAATTTCAGTTATAGTCGTAGCGCCACCTGCTGGTAACAGGAAGTGACAAGGTTAACACTGTTATGGACTCCTAGGAACAAATTAAAAATTTTCAAAAAGTGTTAAATAGGCTGGCAACATGCTAGAAACATAATAAAACATGCTAGCAACACTTAGCTAAGTGTTAAAGCATTCTACTAAGGCAGTGAAAAAGGAAGTTGCTGTAACTTAGGCTAGCAACGTCTGATCTGCCCCAAACTTCAGACATTTGACAAGAGTTCTGTACTGAACACATCAACATGCCCATACTCCGTTATAGTCGTAGCGCCATCTACTGGCAACAGGAAGTGTCATGTGTAACACTGTTATGGACTCCTAGCATGTGTAACAATGTTATGGAGTCCTAGCAACATATTAAAACGTGCCAGCAAGTGATAAATACTTGATAAGAGTCCTGGCCTGAACACATCTGAAGGCCAATATTTCATTATAATGAAAGCGCCACCTGCTGGCAACAGGACGATTGGCACATATATGGAATATACTTTGATATATTCCACTTATATTTATGACTTTAAATGCATATTTCTCACTGTCCACCTTTTTACTTAAGCCATTCGCTGCCGGTGTGCCTGTATGCGAGGGCCTGTTCATCGCTGCTTGCAGCTTTAATTATTAGGGCCCGAGCACCGATGGTGCGAGGACCCTCTTGTTTCTGTTCTGTTTATTATTAGGGCCTGAGCACCGATGGTGTAAGGACCCTCATGTTTTTGCTCCGTTTATTATTATTATTTATTTGTTTTTTCTGAAACTTTATCGAAAAGTCATGAAACATGGCACACATGTCAGAACTGGCAACAAATGAGGTATGATATGGTTTGCTAAGGTGGGTGTGTCAAAATGTCTTGAGCTACATTTCACGTACTTGTACGAAAATCAGTACACACATGTAACACACCAATATCTAATCTAAAATCCAAATCCCAACAGCAAGTCAGTTATTATTTTTTTTCTCTGCAAAAATTTTGTCGTTTTTGCCATTTTCAGGGGTTGTACTTTACCAAACTCTTCCTAGAGATTTCTTCAGATCAACACCAAAGTTTGTCAGTCTAATCTAAAGGCCTTTGCGATGTTAAATTGTGAAGTTTTTGTTTAAGGTCGTGTCCGTGGCGGCCTGGCGAATTTCGATGATTCGCCATGAAAAATGAAGTTGCTATAACTCAGACATACAATGTCCAATCTGCACCAAATTTCACATGTTTGATAAAACTCCTGACCTGAACAGATCAACATTCAGAAATTTAGTTATAGTCATAGCGCCACCTGCTGGAAACAGGAAGTGAATGCTTTACGTTGCAATGAACTACTACTAGAAATTTTATAAAATTAACATTTTATTTTGGTCAGTCTAATCTAAAGGCCTTTGCGATAGTGAATCGTGAATATCTTGAGTTTTTGATTAAGGGCGTGTCCTTGGCGCCGTGACAAAATTTTATGTCTTGCCATGGGAATAAAATTTGTAACTCAGGCATAAAATGTCTGATCTTCCAAACTTCACATGTTTGATAAGAGTCCTGGCCTGAACACAGCTGAAGGCCAATATTCCATTGGGTTTGACTTAATGGCTCGATAGCGCCACCTATACACTTTCAACAGAGTGCGCCTCGAGCTTTGTTTCACGTACATGTACAAAAATCGGTACACACATGTAAAACACCAATACCTACAAAAAAGTATCTTGGTACGAGATCCGAATCCCAACAGGGAGTCAGTTATTTACAATTTTCCCTGCAAAATTTTTTTTTTTTTTTTTTTTTTTTTGCCATTTTCAGGGGTTGTACTTTAACGAACTCCTCCTAGAGATTTATTCAGATAAACACCAAACTTGGTCAGTGTAATCTAAAGCCGTTTGCGATGTTAAATTGCAAAGGACTTGAGGTTTCGTTAAAGGGCGTGTCCATGGCGGCCTGATAAATTTCGAGGTTTTGCCATGAAAAAGGTAGTTGCTGTAACTCAGACATACAAAGTCCAATCTGCACCAAACTTCACATGTTGGATAAGACTCTTGACCTGAACAGATCTTAATGCCAATATTCAGTTATAGCCATAGCGCCACCTGCTGGCAACAGGAAGTGACATGTTTTACATTCTAACAAACTACTCCTAGAAATTTAATGACATCAACATTTTATTTTGGTCAGTCTAATCTAATGGTCTTTGTAATGTTAAATTGTGGAGATCTTGAGTTTTTGTTAAAGGGCGTGTCCATGGCGCTTATGACAAAATTTGATGTCTCACCATCGGAATAGAAGTTGTTTTAACTTAGGCATAAAATGTCCGATCTTCTCCAAACTTCAGATATTTTGAAAGAGTCAAAGCCTGAAGACATGTAAAGGCCAGTATTCAGTTATAATCATAGCGCCACCTGTTGGCAATAGGACACACCATTCAGGAGAATTGGCAAATATATATCACTTTGACATATTTCACTTATATTTACAACTTCAAATGCATATTTCTCGCCGTTAACTTTTTTACTAAAGCCTGCATTGTTTTTACATTTGTTAGAGTTATCTCTATTTGTTACATTTATATTATTTACATCAAGCTCTTGAATGGTATAGTATTGTATATTGTTATTGAAACTTCATAATGTTTCACTTGATTATACATTTAGTCAGGAATTATAGTTTGGAAAAAGTATTTGGAAAAAGTCTAACTAGTAAAATGTTTACACATTATGTGAAAACTAGTCCAAGTATATAAATAAATAAAAAGAGACTTACTCATTGTCAGACACAGACGAGGACACAGAGGAATCAGTGCAATAGTTTTTAATGTGACACAGAGGTTTCAGACACAGGTGAATCTTGACACGCAGATGACACAGTGATGATATAACTTTCCTTTGGTGATGATGACACAGATGATAACTCAGACGAAGACAATGGACACAGGAACACAGATGATAAGGACGAGGATTCTGAGGATCCGGTAGGACAGTCCGATAGCGTTTAGGTAAGGGTGAGGAGATCGGTGCAAGACCAGACACTGGGTGATGGTGACGGATGGCTTTATATGTGGCACTGGTGATGACGCACAGGTGTTCAGAATTCCGGTGATTGGGGACGAGTGGGTGTGGGGTGAGTGTCCGATTCCGGGAGTGTAGAAGGTGTGGCTGTGACAGTACCCCCTCCTCCACGGGCGGCTCCTGACGGCTGGGATCTAGTGCGACGACGGGGTCTACCTCGGCCACGGGGAGCGGGGCGGTCTGGATGGTCCCGGTGAAAGTCCGTGAGAAAACTGGGGTCCAGGATGTCGTTACGATTAACCCAGCAATGCTCCTCCGGGCCGTAGTTCTCCCAGTCTACAAGGTACTCCAGTTGAGGACCCCGTCGTCGAGAGTCGAGGATAGCTCTCACCCGGAAGATGTCGTTGTTTTCTTCAATGGCTGGAGGAGGAGGTACGGCATCATCACCAGGCTCTGTGGATGGAGGAGACAAAGGTTCAGTGAAGGGTTTGAGGAGTGAAACATGGAATGAAGGTGAGATACGGTACTGTGCAGGTAGCTGGAGTCTATAGGTCACTTCGTTCAGTTGCCATTCAATCGTGAATGGTCCGATGTATCGGGGACTCAGCTTACGGCAGGGCAGTCAGAGGCGGATGTCCCTCTTCCAGAGCCAGCTTGATGGCCAGTAGTTCACGGCTACCAATGTCATAATTCTGCTCCGCCGGGGATAGCTTCTTCGAGAAGAAGGCACATGGATGGAGTCGTGGAGGATCCCCCTGCCGCTGGGAAAGTACTGCTCCGACCCCGGTTGATGAGGCGTCCACTTCCACGATGAACTGTCGGTTGGGATCAGGGTGGACTAGGATCGGAGCGGTCTTGAAGGCTTGTTTAAGTTGGTGGAAAGCTTCAGTGGCCACGGGGTTCCAGGACAGAGACTTGGGCCGGTTCCGGAGGAGAGAAGTTAGAGGGGAGCTTACTAAACTGTAATCCTTGATGAATCTTCTATAAAAGTTGGCAAAACCCAGGAAGTGTTGGAGTTCTTTAATGGAACCAGGTTGAGGCCAGTGTGTGATGGCGTCCACCTCCCCCTGGTCCATCTTCACGCCACGTGGGTCGATGATGTATCCCAGGAACTGGACTGAGGGCGTGTGGAACTCACATTTTTCTGACTTGAGGTATAAATGGTGTTCCCAGAGTTTTCGGAGGACGAGTGTGACATGTTGGATGTGTTCCTCCTTGGATGTGGAGTAAATGAGGATGTCGTCGATGTAGACAATTACGAACTGGTTAAGGTATTCTCTGAAGACTTCATTCATATAATTTTGGAAGACGGATGGACTGTTGGATAACCCATACGGCATGACCCTGTATTCATAGTGCCCGGAAGGAGTGATGAAAGCAGTCTTCCACTCGTCCCCCTTGTGGATCAGGTTGTAGGCGCTCCTCAAGTCCAGTTTTGTGAAGATCTTGGCTCCGCGTAGTTGTTCTAACGCCGCTGGGACCAGGGGAAGAGGATAACTGAATTTGACGGTTTGAGAGTTGAGATGGCGATAGTCGATACACGGCCTCAAGCCTCCGTCCTTCTTGGCCACGAAGAAAAAGCTGCAAGCGGCAGGGGAAGTCGATGGTCGGATGAATTCCTGAGTGAGGGCTTCCTGTACGTACTCCTCCATGGCCTTCTGCTCCGGGATGGACAGAGGATAGACTCGTCCTTTAGGAAGGGTTGCTCCAGGCAGGAGGTCAATGGCGCAATCCCATGGCCTATGAGGTGGAAGTTTCGTTGCCAACCGCTTACTGAACAAACCCTGGAATGCCCGATATTCAGGAGGGATGATATGATCCACCTTAGTGTCGGGGCTTTCCACTGATGTGGACTGGACCGGTAGGGATGACTTCTTGATGGAAGGAATGACCTTGGGAATTTTAACTGGGGGAGTGATGCAGGTAAGAAGACAGGATTTTCCCCATTTCAGGATCTCACGTGTGGGCCAATGGATGTGAAGTTGGTGTTGATTAAGCCAGGGGCGTCCCAGGATGATGTCTGCGGTGGATTCCTCCAGCACCATAAACGTGATGTCCTCCTCATGCAGGAGTCCCACGCGGAGGATGATTGTGGGGGAAAAATAGCGGACATGACCTTTGCCCAGTGGCTTTCCCTGTATCGTCATTACTTTGAGTTCGACGGGGCTTCGATGATGCTTGGCACTTAGACGAGTTAATGTTTGCTGGTTGATGAAGTTCCCCGCCGAACCGGAGTCGATGAGGGCTTGTACTGAAACAGAAGAATGGAGATGTCTTAGAGTAACCCAGGTTTTAGTCAGAGGAGCAGTTTGAGGTGGTATATGGATGGTACTCACCGCTGGGCGTGGAGGCCGTACTGGATAGGTGGTAAGAGGTGTCCATCTCCCCCACAATAGAGACACAGCCCGGAGTTAATCCTCCGCTGACGTTCCGATGTGGATAGGTGGTTTGAGTCCACTTGCATGGGTTCAGGTGCTGGAGGAGCGACAGATGGTATAGCAGGCGGAGGAAGTACAGCGGGAGTGAGTTGATGACAGGCAGTGAGTCTCTGGGCGACTCTGATGGATTTCTGAATAAGACACTCAAGTCCCAGTGAGTCTTCATATACAACAATCAAACTTTGTATTTTATCACATAACCCGTGGCGATATGCAGTAATTAAGGCAGTTTCATTCCAGCCGCTTATGTAAGCGAGTGTACGGAAGCGAATGGCATAATCACTCACGGATTCATCTCTCTGTTGGCGAATTGTAAATAGTTGATCATGAACAGATAATACAGAAGTTTGTTGACCAAAGACAGATTTTAGCTGAGAACAGAAATCAGTAACTGATCCAGTGGCAGATGAGTTCGACTCCCAGAGAGATTGAGCCCATTGGAGAGCTTTACCTGAAAGCAGGTTGATGATGAATGCGACTCGACTGCGTTCAGTGGTGAATAAATGAGCGTTGGATTACATGTAGAGGGAACACTGTAGCAGAAACCCGCTGCAATCCTCCGCCGTGCCGCTGTATGTCGCTGGTTTGGCCATGGGACTCGCAGGGGCAACTGAAGAAGTGACCGGAGTTGTAGCGGTGTTTGAACTGTTGACAGCCGGTGAGGAAAGTTGAGCTTGTTGCATGAGTGAGGACCGTACAGCGTGAACCAGTTCAGTGAAGGGATCCGCGGTGCGGTTCAGACACAGAT
This sequence comes from Carassius gibelio, assembly GCF_023724105.1. Taxonomy (NCBI): domain Eukaryota; kingdom Metazoa; phylum Chordata; class Actinopteri; order Cypriniformes; family Cyprinidae; genus Carassius; species Carassius gibelio. Next base: position 19,315,820 of record NC_068401.1, on the reverse strand, counting down.
GAATCTTGACATGCAGATGACACAGTGATGATATTACTTTCCTTTGGTGATGATGACACAGATGATAACTCAGACGAAGACAATGGACACAGGAACACAGATGATGAGGACGAGGATTCTGAGGATCAGGTAGGACAGTCCGATAGCGTTTAGGTAAGGGTGAGGAGATCGGTGCAAGACCAGACACTGGGTGATGGTGACGGATGGCTTTATATGTGGCACTGGTGATGACGCACAGGTGTTCAGAATTCCGGTGATTGGGGACGAGTGGGTGTGGCGTGAGTGTCCGATTCCGGGAGTGTAGAAGGTGTGGCTGTGACACTCATGTTTATGATCTCTGCTGAATAAAGTGCTTCACTCTTTTTTCTGAGGAGTCCATTTCTCAAATCCTCAACCACATCACATCTTTTTGAGGTGAATTATGTCTTATTCCTCTCATCGCGAAGCAAACAGTAAAATAAAATAAAAACTTGAAGAACAGTCTGGCTGCTTTTTCTTCTGTGTGGGCGTATTCAAGCCGTGCGCTTCAGTTTGAATCTGAATAGCGCGTTAAGCGTGGGGGCGTGCTCACATTAGATATAATGAAGGGAGACATGAAAAACATTTAGGTTGTTTTCATATGGATTACTTTATCGCAGAATATCTGTTTTCGGCAGCACTTGTTTAGTTTAAAAGTAGACATGTCAGGCTTTCTATAGATATCTCTCTCATGTCTATTCATTGAGTATTCACGGAGTTACAGTTCATTTTAATGACGTGTTTGTACATGACGATCAGTGGAGACAAAGGCTGCAGACAGCGCACCTTGTTTGTTATCTTTATTTTATAAGTGCACAAAGGTTTTTTGTTATTATTTCTGTATCCAAAAAAAAAAAAAACTAGACCCTTTACAGATTCGATTGATGTATTGCTCTTGTCTGTACGATTAAAACTGAGAGTGTAATTTAAGTTCTTTTCGGGGTTATCAGGAGAAAATGACTCAAAACGCATATATGCATTAATCGACTTGAAAGGGTTAAAACTACAAAGTAATTCAGTGAAAAGAGCAGTGAGTGATTTTCTTTCATTTTCTTGGATTAACATTACAGCAGCCAGTAGCTAAATTAGGCGCGGTCACTTTAAGAGACGATGAACGCATCCAATATAATACACATCCCATTTTTTCCGCAACTGTTTACTTTCACTTAAGAAATAACTGACAGTTTTTTTTGCACTCATGCAATTTAAATTTATCCAATGTAAAAACAGCATTAATGATGTAAATAATATTATTTTAAATTACTTTCGAAAGTACCTTCAAAACGGCTTACTGACGTAATCACCACCGCACTTTTAGGTCTTAGTTTATCAATAATCAAAAACAGATGACAATTATTTTTGATGGTTAGTCGCACTTGATGTTCTTAAGTTAAAGTCATTTAAAGTCAGCTGTATTTGTTAACATTAGTGAACTAAGAAGAACAAACAACGTACAGCTGTATTTTTATAAACTAACAAAGTTTAATAAATACTGTATCAAATGCATTATTCATAGTTAATGTTAGTTAATACATCAGTCAACAAATTAAACTTTATTGTAAAGTGTTACACTAGAAAACTAGGTTTTGCCTGATAGAGAAAAAAAAAACTAATAACTTTAAAAATTAGTCGGAAGAGTTTAGTAACCTTGTTTTAAATTACATTAACCAATTAAGCAAACAGACACAGGTTTATCCACTAAAACATTTATTTAGCTTTCAGTTTCAGTCACCAATTCAAGTAAAAAGATAGATAGATAGATAGATAGATAGATAGATAGATAGATAGATAGACCACTCATTCATTAATTCATTCTGTAGTAGCAGTCCATAGAACAGAATCCAGCAAACTCTTTGTCTGAATAGAAAGCTGTGAAGATGCCCTTCTTTCCAAGACCACAGTATCTACAGCATCACACATCTGCTGAGCTCCAGCTCCACTCTGTACTCCACTCTGTGTCTTCCTCACATCTGGACTGACAGACTTCCAGTCAACCATACCTACACAAGAGAAAAACAAATGTTGAGAGATTCAAACAAGAATTAACCAATAAGTAGAATAAAATATCCAATAAAAAATAGAAGCGCAAGTGTCTGACAGTGCAAGTCTGCAGCCAGACCCTTCTCCATTATATTATAATACAACTGTACTACTGAATATTCACTGAGTAACAAAAGTACATATGCTTCCTGTGCATGGTTTCTAAAAGAATGGAATCAGGAATAAGTTGACTGGCACTCATCTATACCACAGGTTATACTAATATTTACATTTATTCATTTAGTAGATGCTTTTGTTCAAATCGACTTACAAATGAGGACAGAGTTGAAGCAATCAAAAAACAATAAGAGCAATGACATATAAGAGCTATAACAAGTCTCTGTCACCACACTGAGCCCTCCTCCTGTGATTGCCATTTTACAGTCAGTATCCATCAGGTGTATGGTAGGAAAGGTGTAGACTGGTCCCCTTTCATAAAATAAATAAAAAGAATAATAACAACAATAATAATAACAAAAATAAAGAGAGAAAAAGAAAACACTTTTCAGATTCATCAGATTCTGTTGCATCCTCTTTGGCTCAGACAGTGGAGCTACATACACTGCAGAATCAATCACCTTTATTTACATAGTGCTTTAAACAAAATACATTGCGTCAAAGCACTGAACAACATTCATTTAGAAAAGAGTGTCTCAATAATGCAAAATGATAGTTAAAGGCAGTTCATCATTGAATTCAGTTACGTCATCTCTGTTCAGTTTAAATAGTGTCTGTTTTTATTTGCAATCAAGTCAATGATATCGCTGTAGATGAAGTGACCCCAACTAAGCAAGCCAGAGGCGACAGCGGCAAGGAACCGAAACTCCATCGGTGACAGAATGGAGAAAAAAACCTTGGGAGAAACCAGGCTCAGTTGGGGGGCCAGTTCACCTCTGACCAGACGAAACCAGTAGTTCAATTCCAGGCTGCAGCAAAGTCTGATTGTGCAGAAGAATCATCTGTTTCCTGTGGTCTTGTCCTGGTGCTCCTCTGAGACAAGGTCTTTACAGGGGATCTGTATCTGGGGCTCTAGTTGTCCTGGTCTCCGCTGTCTTTCAGGGCAGTAGAGGTCCTTTCTAGGTGCTGATCCACCATCTGGTCTGGATACGTACTGGATCCGGGTGACTGCAGTGACCCTCTGATCTGGACACAGACTGGATCTGGTGGCCACGGTGACCTCGGAACAAGAGAGAAACAGACAAATATTAGCGTAGATGCCATTCTTCTAATGATGTAGAAAGTACCGTGCTAATATGGTCATACTTCCTGGTTCTAGTAAGAACTCTTGCTGCTGCATTTTGGACTAGCTGTAGTTTGTTTACCAAGCGTGCAGAACAACCACCCAATAAAGCATTACAATAGTCTAACCTTGAAGTCATAAATGCATGGATTAACATTTCTGCATTTGACATTGTGAGCATAGGCCGTAATTTAGATATATTTTTGAGATGGAAAAATGCAGTTTTACAAATGCTAGAAACGTGGCTTTCTAAGGAAAGATTGAGATCAAGTAGCACACCTAGGTTCCTAACTGATGACGAAGAATTGACAGAGCAACCATCAAGTCTTAGACAGTGTTCTAGGTTATTACAAGCAGAGTTTTTAGGCCCTATGATTAACACCTCAGGTTTTTCTGAATTTAGCAGTAAGAAATTACTCGTCATCCAATTTTTTTATATCGACTATGCATTCCATTAGTTTTTCAAATTGGTGTGTTTCACCGGGCTGCGAGGAAATATAGAGCTGCGTATCATCAGCATAACAGTGAAAGCTAACACCATGTTTCCTGATGATATCTCCCAAGGGTAACATATAAAGCGTGAAGAGTAGCGGCCCTAGTACTGAGCCTTGAGGTACTCCATACTGCACTTGTGATCGATATGATACATCTTCATTCACTGCTACGAACTGATGGTGGTCATATAAGTACGATTTAAACCATGCTAATGCACTTCCACTGATGCCAACAAAGTGTTCAAGTCTATGCAAAAGAATGTTGTGGTCAATTGTGTCAAACGCAGCACTAAGATCCAATAAAACTAATAGAGAGATACACCCACGATCAGATGATAAAGGCAGATCATTTGTAACTCTAAGGAGAGCAGTTTCAGTACTATGATACGGTCTAAATCCTGACTGGAAACCCTCACATATACCATTTTTCTCTAAGAAGGAATATAATTGTGAGGATACCTGCTTTTCTAGTATCTTGGACAGAAAAGGGAGATTCGAGATTGGTCTATAATTAACAAGTTCTCTGGGGTCAAGTTGTGGGTTTTTTATGAGAGGCTTAATAACAGCCAGTTTGAAGGTTTTGGGGACATATCCTAATGACAATGAGGAATTAATAATAGTCAGAAGAGGACCTATGACTTCTGGAAGCACCTCTTTTAAGAGCTTAGATGGTATAGGGTCTAACATACATGTTGTTGGTTTAGATGATTTAACAAGTTTATACAATTCTTCCTCTCCTATAGTAGAGAATGAGTGGAGTTCCTCAGGGGGTCTATAGTGCACTGTCTGATGTGATACTGTGGCTGACGGCTGAATGGTTGCAATTTTATCTCTAATAGTATCGATTTTAGAAATAAAGTAGTTCATAAAGTCATTACTGCTGTGGTGTTGGGAAATGTCAACACTTGTTGAGGCTTTATTTTTCGTTAATTTAGCCACTGTATTGAATAAATACCTGGGGTTATGTTTGTTTTCTTCTAAAAGAGAAGAAAAGTAATCAGATCTAGCAGTTTTTAATGCTGCTCTCTTTAGGGTGCGAGTATGCTCATTATACCATGGTGTCAAACTGTTTTCCTTAACCTTCCTTAAGCGTAAAGGAGCAACTGTATTTAAAGTGCTAGAAAAGAGAGAGTCCATAGTTTCTGTTACATCATCAAGTTGTTCTGAGGTTTTGGATATGCTAAGGAATTCGGATACATCAGGAAGATAACTTAAAAAGCAGTCTTTTGTGGTAGAAGTGATGGTTCTTCGATACTTGTAACAAGAAGTAGAATTTACAATTTTGGCTATATGAAGTTTACACAGAACTAAATAATGATCTGAGATATCATCACTTGGCTGAATAATTTCAACACTATCAACATCAATTCCATGTGACAGTATTAAATCTAGAGTATGATTTCGACAATGAGTAGGTCCTGAAACATGTTGTCTAACACCAATAGAGTTCAGAATGTCTATAAATGCTGATCCCAGTGCATCTTTTTCATTATCGACATGGATATTAAAATCACCAACTATTAAAACTTTATCTGCAGCCAGAACTAACTCGGAACTGCATTTCAGAACTGCAGAAACAATCAGAAGCTAATGTATAAGGTTCACAATATACGATGCATTTCATGTTCTTGTCTAGACTGATAAATCTTACATTGTTTTCTAAAACTATTGCTTTAAATTTTTAACAGATGGGCTAAAAAGGTACAGAAGAATATTACCTGAAAATATTTGAAACAAGATATTTTACAGTTGATTAGTTTTTTTTCTTTAATATACTCACTCCAGTAGGTGTCCTGAAGTATGTGTATTTTCTGAGTACATCCTCCTCAAACATTCCTGTGCGTTCTCAGCGTCTCCAGGAGAATGTTCCTGTCGTGTGGTCTTTGACAGCCATGTGTCTGGATGTGTTTCACTTTGTAGCACATTCACATGATTCTCAACAGACATTGAATCCTCCCCAACACAAGTTTCCTTCATCAGAACAACAGAAACAGATCATGCTTAGACCGTGACAGATATGAAAAACATCTAAATACTTACTGAACAAGGTGCTTTAGATATAAAAAATAATAAAAACATTGAACTGCATAAACATTAAGATGATGGTCAGGCAGTGAAGAAGTGGAGTACATAAAAAGGATTTAAATATCTGTAGTACATTATCTTCCTTACATTAACCTGCACTAAGTGAAAATGTAAACTTGATTAACAGTGCAAAAATAAATTATGCATATGGCAGTGTGCTTACATATTCTACAATAACCTGAAAGTGGAGCTCGTTCTGCTTTACATTTCAGTTGTAGGGATGTGTCAAGATGTGCTTAAAACACAAACTTGTCTGATTGTCATTTTCCAGCAAATAAAGATTACAACATCTTGTTACTACAATATTGTGTGTGATTATGTTGATAGAGATAAATCAATGGTTTAAAAACAATTTAACTTACACAGTCATTTATTTCTGTATTTATGTGCTAATTTGCATAAATACCACAACAGATCTAAACATTTGGTATAGCCAGGTTAAAATGTCTTGTTCGATCTTGTTGATAACAGTAAAATACTTAATATTAAGGTCTGAATGGAACCAGTTTAGGCTACCCATGAGCATTAATACAGAGAGGCAGGAAGAAGTACTTTAGAAACCAGCCTTTATAAGTTTGGTCCGTGGGACTGTTTCTGGAAATTTACTTTTTATTTTGCCTACCTTTTGTCTTCTGCATTCTCCTTACTATTGTCTCATGTTCTTGCCTCAGACTCGTCCCCCAGAAACAGCCCCAAATATAATCTCTTAAAAATTAATAAAGGAACCAGCCTAAGTAGGAGCCAAAGTACTTCTTCCTGCCTCTCTGTATTAATGCTCATGGGTAGCCTAAATGGGTTCCACTCAGATCTTAATATTAAGTATTTTACTGTTATCTGTCAACAAAATTTAACAAGACATTTTCAAGACATTGGCTAGACCCAATGTTTAGATCTGTTGAGGTATTTATGCAAATTAGCACATATTTAATTAGACTATTCACCATTTGTCCATGTTAACAAACGATTACCATCTCTGTAATATTAATACTCTCTGTTATTAGTTATAACTAACGTTAACTCTTAAACACAGGGGTCGTCGAGTTCGGTCCTGGAGGGCCCGTGTCCTTCAGAGTTTAGCTCCAACCTCATGACCGCTTGGAACAAGTTTGATGACCCCTGCTTAAACATGTCAGATTAAAAAATAATAATAATAATAATTAACTTACCTGAGACGAGGTGTGAGCGCTTGCCTGCTGATCCGCCATTTCGGCGTCAGTGGTTTAAAAGTTGGTGGGGCGCATGCGCACTTCATTGAATCAATTCATCTTCCCTCGGATAGTAATGCCTGTGACCTTGATGACGTATTTTTGACAGCCGTTTTGCACACTGCATTTCGTGGTCGTAATTTCGCATGTCGTGTGTGTAACAGAGCTATTGTGAAAAAAAAAAAACGCTGTCTGTTGTTGTAGAAAAATTTATATTTTACTCTTTCTTATTTACTTTCTTAGACATTTAGTGGGTTTTCATATATTTTTGTTTTTTCCTTTTGATTTAACTTGTGCTTCTCTCTCAGTATGTATGTTTGTCACCTGAAATGCAACGAAGACATCACACAGTGAAACAAAGAGCCTTTGAAGTCTTTAGTGTGGGCAATTTACTCAGGAAAGATCAGAGGGGTTATCCATAAATAAAGACCTTTGACCTCACGGGTGTGAAGATAATAAAAGCCCAGGGGGTCAGAAGGACCATTGTGTTTTCTGAAAACAGTTAGTTTTGGTTTACGGGGTTAAGTGGAAATTTACAGAGAAGGAGCCCTGTAAGGAGTGGGGGTGATAGCAGTATAATAAGGCTGTCTGTTTTCAGTGTGATTCAGGTCTGTTGTGTTTCAGGGTAGCTGCTGAAACAGTGAACGCACCTCTTTAAGGAAAATAAACTTATTTCATTAAATATAATTTGATTCCTTGTCTCTTACACTGAGATGCTATTTGTTTGTAATTGTTTTTGCCACAACAATTACGGGGTTAAGTGGAAATTTACAGAGAATGAGCCCTGTAAGGAGTGGGGGTGATAGCAGTATAATAAGGCTGTCTGTTTTCAGTGTGATTCAGGTCTGTTGTGTTTCAGGGTAGCTGCTGAAACAGTGAACGCACCTCTTTAAGGAAAATAAACTTCTTTCCTTAAATATAATTTGATTCCTTGTCTCTTACACTGAGATGCTATTTGTTTGTAATTGTTTTTGCCACAACAATTTGGTGTCAGAATAGTGGGATCTCACAGTGGTTTCTTCTGGTCCTGAGCGGATTTGACGAAGTGATCATCTCAGAGCACCAGGCTCTGGTCTTACCTCGAAAATTGAGAGAGAAGAGCCAAAACTGGTTTCAGGGCCAGAGTGACTCAGATGAGATCAGAAAGAACCCGGTGGCAGTAAAAGCATCTCAGGTAAGAGACTGTAAATTGTTTATTATGAGTGGTGTAATTCGACATGACTGTGTGTGAACCATAGTGGCTGACCATCGCTTTGGTGCAAGCAAAGAAGGTTTTCAAGAGGCGAATTGTAACATGGGGCAGAGAAGGTTTTCAAGAGACAAATTATATGCCGAAAACTAGAAGCTTTAATTCAATTTTATGCCGAAAACTAGCTTGTAGGTGGACGGAAGAGCCACAGCGAGCAGAGAACGTTTTCAAGAGGCAAATTGTAACATGGTGCAGAGGTTTTCAAGAGGCAAATTGTCAATTTTATGCCGAAAACTAGAAGCTTTAATTCAATTTTATGCCGAAAACTAGCTTGTACCATAGTGGCTCACCATCGCTTTTGTGCCAGCAGAGAAGGTTTTCAAGAGGCAAAATTGTAACATGGGCAGAGAAGGTTTTCAAGAGGCAAATTGTAAATTTTATGCCGAAAACTAGAAGCTTTAATCAATTTTATGCCGAAAACTAGCTTGTAGGTGGACGGAAGAGCCACAGCTGATTAGGTGAACTAGAATCATTCAGTCGAGTGAAGATTTTGAGTAAGCTTAATTTACAGAGCATTTTTGCTAACCTTGCCGATTTGTGGTGACAAAATCGGATCTGTTGAAGACGTTTAACAGATTATAGACGTGCGTCGAAGGAAATCCAGAAGAGATTGAAGTCAGCCAACATGGGATCACCAAACAGTAAGCTAGCAAAATTTTTATACACCAGTTTTCGGTCAAATAGAAAAAGAATTATGGGCATAAGTGTACACAGAAAAGCTGATCAAATATCATGAATTTCCTGAAGAAGGGACATTGAGTAAAGTAAGACTGAATGTTGTGAGAGAGTCAGTTGAAAAAAAGAAAAAAAAAGAAAAAAAAGAAAAAGAATGGTTGTTGTATGTGTTCGTCACGTGTGTAAAGGATGTACTCAGACTATAGGTCGTTGGTTAAAAATAGGCTGAAAGTCGAGAACGTAAGCAAATGCAGAAATAATTGGCATGTATGGGTGAAATGAAAAAGATGGAAGAGAATGTGTGTGAGAAAACAGCTCCACCGGAGCAAAATGCTACTAATGAAAAGTGTGTTTGTGTTTTCCAGTATGCACCCGAGATCGGGTCAGCACCGTCGGCTTATAAACATCACTACCCTGTTGCAGACCTGACAGCCCTGAAACTGGACCATGATCTCAACTGCTCTCTGTTCCAAAGACCAGCAACAAATTCAGCAGGAGTTGCAGCGAGAGGAGTGCGAGCAGTGGCAGACACAACAGTGCACATGACGAAGAACAGGACTTTTTCGGAAACACATCTGAAACTGTTTCCAGCACAACTGATTCAGAAAGTCCAAGTCCAAGCACCAGCAGGCCGAGAGTGAAAAGTGGACAGATCAGCGTCACAGCTCCGAAAGACACAGCGCCAATAACATAAGAGCTCCGATGATTCGCAGGACGCGAGCAAAATTTTTGCAAAAGAACAGCTGGGTGTGAAAATGGGTCCAGCGAACTGGCATAAGGTGAGCAGAAAACTGGCGACAACGGACGTGAGATGTGCGCACACAGATTGGGACCATGCAAGCAACAAACCATATACACTGTAAAAAGTAATACCTAGATCAAACTTATAAAAAGTGAGGCAAGTGGCTGCATTGGATGTTTTAAGTTGAGTCAACTTGCAGCCTTTTTCAAGTATAATAAACTCTGTAAAATAACTTAATTCAAACACAACAAAATCAAGTTGAGTTAACTAATAAGTGCAATATTAGTCAGTTAGATAAACCTAATTTTCTTGGTACATGTAACGCATTTATGTGTTGATACAAGTAACCTGTACTCATTTTAGTTAATTTTTATGAACTTTATGCTCAAAGTAAATTTAACCTAATCAAATGTAAATAAACATTTTAATTAAGTCCTGGCTATAACCTCAGAAAATACATCTAAATGTCTATATTCTAAGCAGTACAGTAAATCACTTTACATAAACAGACTTTGTCAATAACAATTACAAATTCAATTGAAGAAGAAAAAGATGGGAAGACAGATTAAAGACAATAACATTTATTCAATGTCAACTAGTGTCACTTTTAACAGTGCCTACAAAACATACAAAAGTATGCATAGGGTCCAATCCCACAAAGCGCCTCTGATATATCTCAGAAGTATACACCAGATTTGAGTGATATTAGAGGTTGTGAGCATAGACAAGTCCACACAGGAGGTTTTCTACAGGTTTGGCACACCTCTGACCACGGGCTGTCCTACTACTGTATTATAATCCCAATCGTGTTTGGCTGATGGCACGTGTATATTTTCAGTGGGGAACTGCCAAGCTCAGCGTGCACCTCTGTTTCATCATGACTCTATTGGGGAGACAAAATAGAATCAAGAGTTTGGTCAGATAAACAGGTAATGAGATGAATATAGCAGACTGGTAGAAGACAGATAAGACACAAAGTCAAAATTGTACTTTTGTTGCTTAAGGTGATGGATACTAGACAGATACTTTGACTAGAGCATGTGACCAGAGTGAAGTCTACCATGACAATGTCATAGAGTGTGGGTAACTCTGCTGCTGATAACATGAGCACCAAGGACAGCTGCATGCCCCACCGGAGACTGTGTTATTAAGATGAAATTAAATAAGTCAAGTCACCTTTATTTACAGTACACAACACTTTGAAATACATTATATATATATAACTAACGATTAAAAGTGATATTAATTCAATTCAATTCAAGTTTATTTGTATAGCGCTTTTTACAAAATAAATCGTTACAAAGCAACTTTACAGAAAATTATGTTTCTACAATATTTAGTAGTAGCTAGTAGTTTGTGCACATTTGACAGGATTTTAGAAAAAATAAAAATAATAATAATAATAATATAAGACGTAGTCAGCTAGACGATGAACTATCAATATTATTAATTAAGTTATTATATGATTCAGTGACACATTTAGCAATAATTGTTAGTTCTGTTTGTTGATTCAAGGTAGCATCATCTGGGGTCCTCTGAGGGTCAGCATCATCTCTTCTCAGGTGTTCTGGATCCAGACTGGAGCTTGTTTAAATCCTAGTTACCACGGGATGTAAATCCCGTGGCGAAACATAGAAACAAAATACAGACATCATTAGCATAGCTGCTGATCCAACAAAGTAAAATTAGTTTAACCCAAGTTAATGAATAAAAATGCACCTTTGAACAGATGCAACTACACTCACAGTTAAAAAGATACATTATTCGAATGCTTGGCGAAAGAGATGTGTTTTTAATCTAGATTTAAACAGAGAGAGTGTGTCTGAACCCCGAACATTATCAGGAAGGCTATTCCAGAGTTTGGGAGCCAAATGTGAGAAAGCTTTACCTCCTTTAGTGGATTTTGCTATCCTAGGAACGACCAAAAGTCCAGCGTTTTGTGACCTTAGGGTGCGTGATGGGTTGTAACATGGTAGAAGGCTAGTTAGGTACGCTGGAGCTAAACCATTTAGGGCCTTATAGGTAAGTAATGATAATTTGTAACTGATACGGAACTTAATAGGTAGCCAGTGCAGAGACTGTAAAATTGGGGTAATATGATCATATTTTCTTGACCTGGTAAGGACTCTAGCTGCTGCATTTTGGACGACCTGTAGCTTGTTTAATGACGAAGCAGGACAACCACCTAGAAGTGCATTACAATAGTCCAGTCTAGAGGTCATGAATGCATGAACTAGCTTTTCTGCATCAGAAACAGATAACATGTTTCGTAGCTTGGCAATGTTTCTAAGATGGAAGAATGCAGTTTTTGTAACATTGGAAATATGATTTTCAAAAGACAAATTGCTGTCTAATATAACACCCAGATTTCTGACTGTAGAGGAAGTAACAGTACATCCGTCTAGTTGCAGATTGTAATCTACAAGATTCTGTGTAGTGTTTTTTGGTCCAATAATTAGTATCTCTGTCTTATCCGAATTTAATTGGAGAAAATTGTGTGTCATCCAATCTTTTACATTTTTAACACACTCTGTTAGCTTAGATAATTGGGAAGTTTCATCTGGTCTCGTTGAGATATATAGCTGAGTATCATCAGCATAACAGTGGAAGCTAATTCCGTATTTTCTAATAATATTACCAAGGGGCAACATATATACTGAAAATAGAAGGGGACCTAGGACGGATCCTTGTGGCACTCCATATTTTACTGATGATAAATGAGATGACTCCCCATTTAAGTAAACAAAATGGTAGCGATCGGACAGGTAGGATCTAAACCATCTTAGAGCCTGCCCTTGAATACCTGTATAGTTTTGTAATCGATCTATGAGTATGTCATGATCTATGGTGTCGAACGCAGCACTAAGATCAAGTAAGACTAGAAATGAGATGCAGCCTTGGTCTGACGCAAGGAGCAGGTCATTTGTAATTTTAACAAGTGCAGTTTCTGTGCTATGGTGGGGCCTGAAACCTGACTGAAATTCTTCATACAGATCATTTTTATGCAGGAAGGTGCTCAATTGAGCAGACACAACTTTCTCTAAAATTTTAGACATAAATGGAAGATTTGAAATAGGCCTATAATTTGCCAGTACACTAGGATCTAGTTTTGGTTTCTTAATAAGAGGCTTGATAACCGCCAGCTTGAATGGTTTTGGGACGTGTCCTAAAGTTAACGACGAGTTTATGATATTGAGAAGCGGTTCTTCGGCTACAGGTAACAGCTCTTTCAGTAATTTAGAGGGTACAGGATCTAATAAACATGTTGTTGGTTTAGATACAGTGATAAGTTTATTTAGCTCTTCCTGTCCTATGGTTGTAAAGCACTGCAGTTTATCTTTGGGTGCGATGGATGAAACTGAAGTGTTAGACGCTGTAGAATCTACATTCGCTATTGTATTTCTAATGTTATCTATTTTATCAGTGAAGAAATTCATAAAGTCATTACTATTTAACGTTGGTGGAATATTTGAATCAGGTGGCGTCTGGTAATTTGTTAACTTAGCCACTGTGCTAAATAAAAACCTTGGATTGTTTTGGTTATTTTCAATGAGTTTGTGTATATGCTCTGCCCTAGCAGTTTTTAGAGCCTGTCTATAGCTGGACATACTGTTTTTCCATGCAATTCTAAAAACTTCTAAGTTAGTTTTTCTCCATTTGCGTTCAAGACTACGAGTTAATTTCTTGAGAGAGTGAGTATTACTGTTATACCATGGTACAGTACGTTTTTCTCTAACTTTTTTCAATTTGATTGGGGCAACAGCTTCTAATGTATTAGAGAAAATAGTGCCCATGTTGTCAATAATTTCGTCTAATTCGTGTGTATTTTTGGGTATAATTAGCAGTTGAGATAGATCAGGCAGGTTATTTGCGAATCTTTCTTTGGTGGCTGGAACAATAGTTCTGCCCAGACGGTAACGCTGCGACATATAGTTAATATCAGTTATACGCAGCATGCACGATACAAGGAAATGGTCTGTAATATCATCACTTTGAGGTACGATATCTATAGCAGTAAGATCGAGTCCATGCGATATAATTAAATCTAGTGTATGATTAAAACGATGAGTGGGCCCGGTGACATTTTGCTTGACTCCAAAGGAGTTTATTAGGTCAGTAAACGCAAGTCCTAATGTATCATTTGCATTATCAACGTGAATATTAAAATCTCCCATGATTAGCGCCTTATCAACTGTAACTAGAAGGTCTGAGAGGAAATCTGCAAATTCTTTTAGGAATTCTGTATACGGCCCTGGTGGTCTATACACAGTAGCCAGAGCAAGAGATACATTAGATTTCTTTTGCATGTCTGACAGAGTAACATTTAGCAGAAGTATTTCAAAAGAGTTAAACCTGTATCCTGTTTTCTGGGTAACATTGAGAATATCACTATATATTGTTGCAACACCCCCGCCACGACCAGTCTGACGGGGCTCATGCTTATAACAGTAGTTTGGTGGAGTAGACTCATTTAGACCAAAATAATCATTTGGTTTTAGCCAGGTTTCAGTCAAGCAGAGTAAATCAAAACTATTATCGGTGATCATTTCATTTACAATAACTGCTTTTGGTGCGAGTGATCTAATATTTATAAGCCCAAACTTTAAAAATTGTTTTTGTTCATTTACTTTACATTTTTCTGGTTTAATAACGATAAGATTTTTTCTAGATCCTACATTATATTTATATTTTGACCTCACTATTCGGGGAACAGACACAGTCTTAATAGGTTTTACAGCGCAAGTACTTTTAGCATTTAAGCGGTTGGAGCAAAACTCATCATAATGCTTATTTGAGAATTGTCTTACTAGTCACATGGAGCGAAGTGTCCTGGAGATGCTGTCAGAGAGAAGCTCCGCTCCAATTTTGCTGGGGTGTAATCCATCAGCGCGAAACAGTCTAGGACGCTCCCAGAAAAGATTCCAGTTATTAACAAATAGCAGTTTCTGTTCTTTACACCATGACAACAACCATTCATTTAAAGCAAAAAGTCTACTGAACCTTTCGTGTCCTCGTCGATACGTGGGCAGTGGTCCTGACACGACGATCGTCGCCGCGGGCGTCGTGCTGCGAACCGTCTCGATCAGGCTCCTGAAGTCCCTCTTCAGCGTCTCCGTCTGCCGCAGCGTGGTGTCGTTAACTCCGGCGTGAAGCACGACCGCTCTGGGGCTCTCGCCGTCCTTCAGGATCGCGGGTATCTGCGCAGAAACATCGAGAACACGAGCACCAGGCAAACAATGAGTGTGCACTTTACCTTCGGCTAACGTAGCACTTACGTGTCGGACGATGGAGTCTCCGATGATCACAGCGTCGCGTCCTGTCTCGCGGAGGGGAGCGAAGCGGTTCTGGATGGAGATCTCGAAGGCAGGAGGGGGAGAAGTAGTCGCCCGGGACCCAGCTCGCGTCCTCCGCTGTGGATGCACCCAGGGTCCGTGGTGTCCCGGCGTCGCAGTGAAGGACATCTGGGAAGATCGCGTCCTGGGTGCACCGGGCCTGCGCAGAGAAACACACGGAGTAGACGTGGTGGGACTGTTAACAGTACGCTGTATACTTACCCCGGACTTGTGAGCGTCAGCCCGGGATGATTCCAGCGCGGCTCTCCGCTCTCTCAGCTGGGCCTGCTTCTGTTCCAGGTCGCGAATCTGCTTCCCCACGGCCTCGAGCTCGAGCTGCACAGAGTGGAGACATTCATCCGCCATTAAAGCAAGCAACAGTGAGTACAGCAGTGGTAATGTGTGAGAATAGAGTATTAGCAATGTAAGCGCAGTTAGCAGCAACCACGCTTGCTGATGCTAACTGGCTAAAAGCTAATAGCGGACCCGGGAGATCAAAATAAAACTAGTGATAGCGAGGCGCTCTGATTGTTTTTGTTGTAGAATACAATAGAGGATATATTCACGCGTTATATAAACGGAAACAATGATGTATAAAATTGATTTTTAAGTTAAAAATAGTAAATGAAAAGAATATAGTGACGGAGCTCAAACGTAGTACAGCCGTCAACAACAGACAGGAAGTGACGTCCTATTATTGGTAAAATTAAAGCCAAAGTAGTCTTAATACATAATAGGGATGACTAAAGCACTTGTTTAATTTCATATTAACAACACGGTCTTAACTGCTGTTGTCTTCTGATCGTTGCCTCCAAGACTTCACTGCTTAGCACTGTGTAGCCAACTTAGCTTGCCATGTGTGCAGGATAGCTATCTATACAGTACAATTTGCAAACCTTACTTTAGCTTCCTAGTTGAGTGAACAATTTTGCGTGACTTTACATCACCAATAAATTGGCAAAACTTGCACAACTTACCTTGTTAATCAGTCTGTGAAATCTAGATCCGTTGCAGCGTGCAAACAGTTGAAGTGCCGAGGAAGCATCTGCCTGGGAAAGTCCCCGCCAGTGAAGAAGGGATAAATCCAACTTATTTTTTATGTGTTTTTTATTTCAAATATTTAAGTTTGATGAACACACATGCCACATCGACAGCTGCTCAAATAAATTGTGCTACCCAAATAAATTGCAATAGTTTTATTTAAAATATATTGTTATATAAAAAGTGATATATTTTAAGTAAAGAGGAAGTATATTTATACTTTTTAGTATAAAACAAATAAAATAAACTAGATTACAACTATTTAAAATATATAAAACCTACTGTGTGGGTGTAGCACTTTTTACAGTGCAGGAAAGAAGTGGAAAATTTCACTAATGCAGTAAGCGCAGAATTTCCACCGCGTGTGGACACTGAAAAGATTAAAAAGAAGGAGAGCAGGACGGAGATGGTCCAGTTCAAGGAGGTCAGTGGCTGACTACGAGAAAGGGAAGTGAACATTTATTTCTAACACGCACAAACACATACACTGATTTACTGTCTGCTATCTGGAATGAAGAATCTGCTTGCAAATCTTTGTGTGTTTTGAAAAATGTTGTGATTGATGAAATATTCAGCAGTGTTTCTGAAGAATGTTTAAAACTGTACAAAAGAACAGGGTTTTCTCAAATGCCAAGATACCCAATAATAGTAGAGGGAGTAATAATTAACTTTTAAGTCGATTCTGGAGAGAACCAGAGCACTTTACGACCATGTGACTTGCCATGTGTGCCAAAAATGACAGGAAAAGTGTATGAAAGTACTTCGGCTTCAGGCCATTTGATCAATCATCTAATGGCCAGAGATTTAATGTGTGAATTAAATTTGACTCTCAGTGCTGATTCCTATGGAATTAGCATTGATGAAGCACCACAAATGACATGTTCTAAATTTGAGCCGCAGTGGGCTTACGAATGGTAGATAAAAGAAGTTGATTGGGCAGAGATGATTTTGAAATTGGCTAAGGTTTGAACAACACCAATCAACACAGAGTTTATGAAGCCTGATAAAATGCATTGCACGTCAGATGTCGTAGTTGAGTGAGATTCAGAGTATGGAGAAACTTGGTTTAATGGTGTGGAGAATGAAAGTGTGAAATTTGACAAGATCTTCTGGACAGAGAATGTGTGTGTGCTTTCTGTGAGTTTGAATGAACAACAATTGCAGTGTTATTTAATGACAGAAGAGAGTGTTCCCCACCTATCAGTGTCGAATGTCATAAAACAGCAGTGGAAAGATTTAGGGCTTTTTTGTGAAAAAGTGCCTACAGGCCACAGACTGGGTTGAAGTTGATAAAGACATAGCACAGAGCAAAAGTGTTGGAGCATTTAAATCAAACTGCGATTTTGATGTGCAGGTTTTGAGAGCTGTTCTTTTGTGAAGAATGATGTGTGTAAAAAAAAAAAAAAAAAAAAAAATTGAATAAATAAATCGGGGTGGGGGCTATTTCTGCCTCAGATGTTGATATTTCTTTGGCAGAAATACAGTCAAAATTGTGGGCAGAGTGATGATTTATTAATCTGTGCCAAAGATAAAACTATCTGCATTGCCGGCACTGTGACTCTCCTGAAGCATCTTGAGCAGGGGGGACACAAGGTTAGTCTTTTAAAACTGCAGTTTGTGAAACAGGAAGTATGTCCCTTCCTGGGACATGTGATCAAACCAAATAGCAAAGCACTGTCTGAGAAATGAGTGCGGGCCATAAAAGAGGTCCCAAAACCAGTTACAAAGAAACTGATGCTGTCATTCTTGGGGATGTGTGCTTACTGCAGAACATTCATCCCTAATTATGCCATTTTTGAGCAGCCTTTACAAGCCCTAACGACAGGGAAAAGGCTGAGGTCAGGTGACAGACTTGTCTGGACAAGCGAGACTGAGGAAGCATTTGATAACATGAAAGTGCAATTTGCTATGGCTCCAACGTTGGGCCTTCCTATAATAAACCGCCCGCTTGTACAGGTGGTTGATGAAAAGAATGGTTTTATGTCTTCTGTTCCCTTGCAGACTCATGGTGACAGACTGTGACCTGTGGCCTATTTTTCAACTAAACTTGATGCTGTAGCTGCAGGACTTCCACACTGCCTGAGAGCAGTGGCAGCAGCCGAGCTGGTTGTGATGGCCTCAAGAGAATTTGTAGGCTACTCTGATTTGTTCCACACGCAGTATCCATGATTTTGCAAGAGTAGAGAATGTCACATTTGTCTACAGCCCGATGGCTGAGGTATCATACAATTTTGTTGGACATGCCAAATATAACTGTAAAACTATGCACAACTTTGAATCCTGCCACCCTTCTGCCCACACAGGAGGATGGCGAGGAACATCACTGTTTTCTGTCAGCACTCGAACAGGTGTGCACACCACGTCCAGACCATTAAGACATACCACTTGATAATTGTGACAATGTCCTCTTTGTGGATGGGTCTGCCTCGAAAGATCCACAAACAAGGCAGAATAAAGTGGGTTATGCTGTAACGACTGAATTTGAAACTCTGAAATCTGACAAATTACCATCACACTATTCTGAGCAGGCAGCAGAACTGGTTGCATTGACCAAAGTATGTAAACTGACAGCAGATAAATGGGTGACGATATACACAGACTCGCGATATGCTTTCGGGGTCACGCATGACTTTAGTGCTTTGTGGAAGCACAGAAAATTATTGAAATTGGAAGGTAGGCCGATACTAAATGCGTCTCTGGTATCGGACCTGCCCGAGGCTATTCTATTGCCAGACAAAATTGCGATTTGTAAGTGCGCAACGCATACTAATGATAAAAGTTTCACTTCAACAGGAAATGCTAGAGCTGATTTGGCTGAGGATCAGAATGAAGATAATAGTAAAAGAGCCACTTGCGCACAAGTTGACATTAATCTTTACATTTCTCCTTGTTTACAGAGCATGCAGTCTTTTTCCACAGGAGCTGAGAAAAACAACTGGAAGGCATCAGGCTGTTTATAGCGTGTGGAGATCCGTTGTTGGAACGCCCTGTTTTCCCAAACATTTCTTTTTTAAACATTATGCTAAGTTGACACATGGGTTAGACCATGTATCAAAAGGGGGAATGATTGCAGATTCACAGATGAATGAATTGTGTTTTACCAAGGGCTTTCTCAATATTCGCTGATACTTTAAAAAAAAAAAAAAAAAAAAAAAAAAAAAAAAGGATGTTATCTGTAATACATACGATGTGGCACAAGGTGTCAAAACGCAACTGGTATCCCAACCGGACCTAGAAGGTCCATTTGAGTACACATTTGGTCAATGAGGCATTAAAACAGGTGGGTCAGTTCTTAGGAATTGAAATGAGAACACATTGCGCCATTCAAATTAGGCCAGAAGAGGCACTATTTTACGGGGAAATCAGACGGTAAAGAACAAATTGGCAAAGTGTTGTGAGGAAACTGGACTATCATGGGTGAAAGCACTCCCAACCGTGTTATTGTACATGAGAATGAGAAAGAGAGTCAAAACAAATTTGAGCACATTCTAAATTCTCTTTGGTAGACCACCATTCATGGGAATAGAAGGGGGAAAAACGCAGGCTTCCATCAACGGATGTGTGTGAAAATGAAATGTTGAATTACTGCAAAGAAATGTCTTGTCTGTTATCCAACAGTTGTGTGCAGGTGAAAGCTGCCCAGAGGAAGGTTGCTTTGCTGAGACTTTTCTGCATAAGATCAGGCCGGGGGATTACGTGGTAAATCTTGACCTGAGGAGGAAGAACTGGAGGGTGAAACGGTGGCGACTATTTTCACTATTTTTATACATTAGAAGCTGTTGCCCCAATCAAATTGAAAAAAGTTAGAGAAAAACGTACTGTACCATGGTATTACAGTAATACTCACTCTCTCAAGAAAGTAACTCGTAGTCTTGAACGCAAATGGAGAAAAACTAACTTAGAAGTTTTTAGAATTGCATGGAAAAACAGTATGTCCAGCTATAGACAGGCTCTAAAAACTGCTAGGGCAGAGCATATACACAAACTCATTGAAAATAACCAAAACAATCCAAGGTTTTTATTTAGCACAGTGGCTAAGTTAACAAATTACCAGACGCCACCTGATTCAAATATTCCACCAACGTTAAATAGTAATGACTTTATGAATTTCTTCACTGATAAAATAGATAACATTAGAAATACAATAGCGAATGTAGATTCTACAGCATCTAACACTTCAGTTTCATCCATCGCACCCAAAGATAAACTGCAATGCTTTACAACCATAGGACAGGAAGAACTAAATAAACTTATCACTGTATCTAAACCAACAACATGTTTATTAGATCCTGTACCCACTAAATTACTGAAAGAGCTGTTACCTGTAGCCGAAGAACCGCTTCTCAATATCATAAACTCGTCGTTATCTTTAGGACACGTCCCAAAACCATTCAAGCTGGCGGTTATCAAGCCTCTTATTAAGAAACCAAAACTAGATCCTAGTGTACTGGCAAATTATAGGCCTATTTCAAATCTTCCATTTATGTCTAAAATTTTAGAAAAAGTTGTGTCTGCTCAATTGAGCACCTTCCTGCATAAAAATGATCTGTATGAAGAATTTCAGTCAGGTTTCAGGCCCCACCATAGCACAGAAACTGCACTTGTTAAAATTACAAATGACCTGCTCCTTGCGTCAGACCAAGGCTGCATCTCATTTCTAGTCTTACTTGATCTTAGTGCTGCGTTCGACACCATAGATCATGACATACTCATAGATCGATTACAAAACTATACAGGTATTCAAGGGCAGGCTCTAAGATGGTTTAGATCCTACCTGTCCGATCGCTACCATTTTGTTTACTTAAATGGGGAGTCATCTCATTTATCATCAGTAAAATATGGAGTGCCACAAGGATCCGTCCTAGGTCCCCTTCTATTTTCAATATATATGTTGCCCCTTGGTTATATTATTAGAAAATACGGAATTAGCTTCCACTGTTATGCTGATGATACTCAGCTATATATCTCAGCGAGACCAGATGAAACTTCCCAATTATCTAAGCTAACAGAGTGTGTTAAAAATGTAAAAGATTGGATGACACACAATTTTCTCCAATTAAATTCGGATAAGACAGAGATACTAATTATTGGACCAAAAAACACTACACAGAATCTTGTAGATTACAATCTGCAACTAGACGGATGTACTGTTACTTCCTCTACAGTCAGAAATCTGGGTGTTATATTAGACAGCAATTTGTCTTTTGAAAATCATATTTCCAATGTTACAAAAACTGCATTCTTCCATCTTAGAAACATTGCCAAGCTACGAAACATGTTATCTGTTTCTGATTCAGAAAAGCTAGTTCATGCATTCATGACCTCTAGACTGGACTATTGTAATGCACTTCTAGGTGGTTGTCCTGTTTCGTCAATAAACAAGCTACAGGTAGTCCAAAATGCAGCAGCGAGAGTCCTTACGAGGTCAAGAAAATATGATCATATTACCCCAATTTTACAGTCTCTGCACTGGCTACCTATTAAGTTCCGTATCAGTTACAAATTATCATTACTTACCTATAAGGCCCTAAATGGTTTAGCTCCAGCGTACCTAACTAGCCTTCTACCACGTTACAACCCATCACGCACCCTAAGGTCACAAAACGCTGGACTTTTGGTCGTTCCTAGGATAGCAAAGTCCACTAAAGGAGGTAGAGCTTTCTCACATTTGGCTCCCAAACTCTGGAATAGCCTTCCTGATAATGTTCGGGGTTCAGACACACTCTCTCTGTTTAAATCTAGATTAAAAACACATCTCTTTCGCCAAGCATTCGAATAATGTATCTTTTTAATTGTGAGTGTAGTTGCATCTGATCAAAGGTGCATTTTTATTCATTAGCTTGGGTTAAACTAATTTTACTTTGTTGGATCAGCAGCTATGCTAATGATGTCTGTATTTTGTTTCTATGTTTCGCCACGGGATTTACATCCCGTGGTAACTAGGATTTACACAAGCTCCAGTCTGGATCCAGAACACCTGAAAGAGATGATGCTGACCCTCAGAGGACCTCAGATGATGCTAACCCTGAAACAACAAACAGAACTAACAATTATTGCTAAATGTGTGACTGAATCATATAATAACTTAATTATTAATATTGATAGTTCATCGTCTAGCTGACTACGTCTTTTATTATTATTTTTATTTTTTCTAAAATCCTGTCAAATGTGCACAAACTACTAGCTACTACTAAATATTGTAGAAAAATAATTTTCTGTAAAGTTGCTTTGTAACGATTTGTTTTGTAAAAAGCGCTATACAAATAAACTTGAATTGAATTGAATCGAGCGAACTGACAACCTGTGGGCCAGATGGGTTTATGTCTTTGTGGGGAGGATGAATGTACTGGATAATTCAAACTGTTATACCAATTGTAGTGATAGTAATTCTGATCATGGTTTGCTTGCAATGAGTCATGAGATGTATTTCCAGATGTACTTCCAGAGATAAGTCAGGGCTGGGACACCCATACAGGCAGTAAAACTGACCGCTTTTCTGATAGATATTGAACACAATTGTGATGATTATGAGAGTGACGAGAGTTACAACATTTACACAAAAATTGTGAAGATTGATCAGGTATACGAAAGTCAGACATGAGGAGTATAACTGTAATGAAATGACTTGAAGCAATTATAATAGTTTAAGTATTCAATATTATAATCATGTATGAGTTTGCATAGAATTAAAAACAAGCGAAAAGTAATGTAAATTAATCCAAATCTTTTATCAGAGAATGATAAAGAGGAGGAATTGTTGTAGAAAAAATTATATTTTACTCTTATTTACTTTCTTAGACATTTAGTGGGTTTTCATATATTTTTGTTTTTTCCTTTTGATTTAACTTGTGTTTCTCTCTCAGTATGTATGTTTGTCACCTGAAATGCAACGAAGACATCACACAGTGAAACAAAGAGCCTTTGAAGTCTTTAGTGTGGGCAATTTACTCAGGAAAGATCAGAGGGGTTATCCATAAATAAAGACCTTTGACCTCACGGGTGTGAAGATAATAAAAGCCCAGGGGGTCAGAAGGACCATTGTGTTTTCTGAAAACAGTTAGTTTTGGTTTACGGGGTTAAGTGGAAATTTACAGAGAAGGAGCCCTGTAAGGAGTGGGGGTGATAGCAGTATAATAAGGCTGTCTGTTTTCAGTGTGATTCAGGTCTGTTGTGTTTCAGGGTAGCTGCTGAAACAGTGAACGCACCTCTTTAAGGAAAATAAACTTCTTTCCTTAAATATAATTTGATTCCTTGTCTCTTACACTGAGATGCTATTTGTTTGTAATTGTTTTTGCCACAACACTGTTAAACTGTCACAGTCGTACATTTTAGAGTTGTACTCTACAAAACACACAAAATCGCGTATCTGTAAACTGTCGTGGCCGTAGATTTTGGAATCCAACTCTGACCAAAAACAGAATTACGTATAATAGTTTTAAATTACGCACGAGTATATTAAAATTACACACAAATGTTTTGAATTACGTACGATTATTTTTTAAAGTGATTTTATTCCATATGCCTCTCTCTCTCCGCACCAAACACTGCACGCGAGTAACCAGCTACTCTGTTCAGCTTTTCCACGTCTTGTGTTTGGATGCTTTAATGTTTAAATCGACAAGCGCTAAGGCTTAAAAACATGTGAAAAAGATAAGTTAACGAAGCATGTTAACGCCGATAACGGCCCACCACTAATATATATATATATATATATATATATATATATATATATATATATATATATATATATATATATATATATGTATATATATATGTGTGTATAGTAGGAGGAGCCATTATGGTGATGGTAAAGGTTTTGTCCACTGGGTGGTGCTGTGGCTATGTTTAATTAGAGCACCTCAGCAACAAGTGTGTGTTGGTATTTGGGAAGCACACAGTTTTTGAGTGCACTGCAGACTTGCTCTCAAGGTGGATTCTGGTTGTATGCGGTCCATAAGGTATGGCTTTGTGTGTACATGTGAACAAGGAGAGGCCCCAAGAAGTTTGAAATCATGTTTAATGGAGCTCAAGTAATAAAGACAGACATTTGTTATGCATCTACATCCATCTGCATGGACTCTGTATGTGTTTTAAACTTGCTTACTCCTATTATCATCAGCATTGGAAAACCAGTACACTGTAAAAAATTTCTGTAAATTTACAGCATATTAACAGCGTAAATATACAGTACTGAACTGTTTTCTAAAATTACGGTGTCTTACCGTAAATGCACACGTGATCGGTGGGAGAGGGGGAACCAAAGGCTAGCCGACACATGGAGGAGCATGGTTTCAGTCAAAGTTTTATGGATTTCATCTCAAGTTGAGGCTCATTTACAGGTAAGCAGATCAAAGTCTGAATACATTTTTATCTTAAACTGCAGCGTTTTTTTAATGTGGGAACAATATTTTAATTTACCTTTGACAAATCTTGCCAAGACGGTGAACTAGCATGTATGCAATTTTTACAAATTTCTCCTGAAAGTTAAGTGTGTGTGTTTGTGAAGGATTTGCATCGTTTTTTTTTCTTTCCTGGTGTAAAATCCTGTAAATGTTAAACTTGTAAATAGTTAAATATAAAATACTTGCGTTCGCTGATTATTTAATTGGATATGAATTGAACATATTTGGCAACTTTAGAAGATGAGCACGTGATCGGTGGGGGAGGGGAGCAACGGTTAGCGTCTGATACCAGAGAAAAGCATCATCAGTCTCTGTGAATAAAACGGATATTATCTCAAATATAATCTCGATTACAGATTGCAGATAACGAGGATATGAAGTAAGTGTGTTTTCCTGATTTTCTGAAACACTTATTTGCACAATTATATTTACATTTTGCATTGGCGCCAACCCAGTGTAGTTTAAAATGGAGGATTTGTTTTATTTGCATTAATGTTGCTAAGTTAGGTGCGTATAAAGTTGGTAACTTATATATTATCCTTATATGTTGGGAAATCGAAAATAGGCCTGTAAACTTAATTTTACTTAGGAAGCATAAACTCATCGCCTTTTGCATGAGCACTTGACTGGATAGATGGAAAGAGTAGCGTTAACGTTATGGTGAGAAACGTTTGTTTTTTTCGGAGTGACACATTAGTCTTTCAATATAAGTCGTATCTAAAACTAGTTAGAGTGTAATCTAAATAACTTATTGTTAATAAAGTGGGCTTTGTATGTGAGCACATTTTAATTTTAATTTTGCACTGGATTTATTGGCACAAATCTCTATATCACAGAGGAAACGTTACTTCATTCACTTACATTCTAACTTGTTCCTCAGCCTCAAATACAGTTTTGTGTGTGTGTGAGAGAGAGAGAACGAGAGTGTGTGTGTGTGTGTGTGTGTGTGTGTGTGAGAGAGAGAGAGAGAGAGTGTGTGTGTGTGTGAGAGAGAGAGAGAGAGAGTTAGAGAGAGAGGAAGAGGAGAGAGCAGTAGACAGAATATTTTTAAGTGTTTTTAATGAAAAGTTGGAGGATGTCCCTGGATGAGAACAAAGATATGGTACACCTGCTTGTCAAGATTCTAACGTTAATGTCCCACTTCCAGGAACACGAAGATGGACTGGATTCGCATGCAGATGTAAGTATTTTATTTTCTTCTTTCCACTTCACCACATTATATTATGTAATATTATTATTTGTGTATTGTGTGTTCTCTACAGGTTGCAGCATCTGCATCTGATGTTGAGAAGACACTCAATCTACCTGCCAATCCTCATCTGATTTTGCTGGGTTAGTGTGTCATTGCACATGATGAAGAAGAAACATTTACTGATGGCTGAGATATAAAATTGTTAACATTGCTGTTGTGCACAATTGTTAAAATTGCTTCTTCTTTTTTTCTTTTTTTTTTTGTGAGTGTCCAGTCAACATTTTTGACTGCAGTTGCAAGTGTTTGCTGTGCACTACATCTTCAATCTGCAGTATCAAGAGGAGGCCTGTTGCACATTAGAGTTTTTTCAAAGGTAAGTGTTTTCCTTTTTGCGTATGTTTTAATCACTCTCTTAGAATCTGTGGTAACACTTTATAATAAGTATACAGTAGTAAAGTAATAAATTATTTGCAAACTAGTTACCTCAACCTTTCTCCTGTGTTCTACTTGTGTTCTTCCATTTCAGTTTTTTCAGTTCATCATCTGAAACACTGTCAAATGTGGTTTTATTCGCATGCCAGACACGGAGAAAATAGGAGAAAGGCATGTAGATCCACATTAAATCGAAACGAGTCAGAATATATATATAGATCGTTTGCAAATGATTTATAAGTGCTTTATTACTTTATACTTATTATAAAGTTTTACAAAATTAATCTAAATTCTAAACCAAATTAATTAATCAGAATTTTGAAAAATGGTTATTATACACTTCGGTAATGTGTAATGCAACTTTCCTTAGATGATTCTATGGAATAAACCCAGAAAGAGGCTCAAAGACCTGCCGAGGCAAGGTAGTCTCCAAGAAGACGGGGAAGGTGGTGAATAAGAAGTCCACTACAGTCAATCCAAAGGTTGCCACTCTACAAAAAAATCGAATGGACTTCAAATGGGACTTCATCTAGGCAAGTGAAGTTACACATACATTTTCATTAAATACAGTTCTTAATACAACTTATTTCACAGTTTACACACAGAATATTTCTCACATTTAAACTTGTTTAACAAAAAAAAAAATCAACATTTAAAAGTAGTCAGTTGAAAAAGACTGGTGTGACTAATTTTGGCTACTAACGTTGCGTCCCTGTAGTTTGCATTGCATAAAATAAAGTAATTTACAGCAAAGAAACGGTTTTATAAATAAAATCCACAAACCTATATTTGACCCAAAAAAAAGTCGTCAGTGGCAC
This sequence comes from Carassius gibelio, assembly GCF_023724105.1. Taxonomy (NCBI): domain Eukaryota; kingdom Metazoa; phylum Chordata; class Actinopteri; order Cypriniformes; family Cyprinidae; genus Carassius; species Carassius gibelio. Next base: position 19,288,854 of record NC_068401.1, on the reverse strand, counting down.
TGAGAACTACCCTGAAGAGGATACAGTCCGCACTCATTACAACCCCTATGTTGTTGCGACTGTTCAGTCCCAGGTTACACAAAAACTATCCAAACACACAAAAAAATTTCGAGGTTGAAATAATATAATGATTTTATTAAAACCATGTTTTTTTTTTTTTGAGTACATGCACACTATTAATCAGTTTAGTTGGTCCACTAATGTTGCTCAAATGCACCGTTACCTCTCCGTCCTCTAACCGGTCACCCCACTTTATTCCGGGACCTAGCAATTTACAAATTAAGTACTGGTCATACTAATAGTGTGGAAACAATGAGAAAAAAAAGAGAAAAGAAGCATTTCCCATTTCTATGAATTATAAAAAATTGTATGCAAGCGCTCAACTTTGAAAAAAATTTAATAAGATTTACTTTGCGAAAAGTATATTATAAGTAAATTTGACTGTTCTAATATAAAGTGCAACTCACCTGTCATTCTCAGGTAAAATCTGCTTAATATTTAACTTAACACTCATGAAGAAATTAAGTAAATATGTTTTATAATTTTTTTTTGTTTTGTTTTAACTTTTTCAAATTACATCTTAATGGTTAAAATACATTTTAGAAATATGTTTTATTCTCAAATTCCATTTTTATTCCTGTTACAATTAAAACATGGAATAACAATTGTGTAATTATTCCTTAAACATCATTTTTAATGATTATTATTATTTTTATTACTATAATTCTTATTTGTATTATTATATTACTTTGAAAATGACATATTCTACTGTACAAAAGTGATATATTTCCGTCACAATCACATCACATTAGACCGAACCTTTATTTTGAAGGATTGATGTGAAGACGCTTGATTTTTTTTTTTTGTGTATGTGGGATAGAGCTGCAACTATTGATTATCTTTTCTGTAAACTAATGTGACGTGTGGGCGGAGCTAAAGAATCACGAGCGCCAGTAGGCTTTTGCATTGAGAGCGTTTGGAAGTTGTGACATTAGCATGAGGAAAAAAAACCATCATCCAAAACAAACCATGGTTAACAGTCAGATTCAGCCGTTTATTTATGATCCAGAATCAGATCCTGAGGCTGAAACTGAACGAAAGCAGCAGCAGCAGCAACGACTCGCTCCGAGCGGGGCTCGAACCCGGGTCTCCGATGGGAGGCGGACGCACTAACATGAAGGCAGAGATATTTTAAGCAGTTTTACTCACCGCCTGCGGTTCCAACACACGATTGTGACCCTTTTTCGTTGGGATTGCATCATCCTTAAGAAATAAACGATGCGCAAATCCGTCGTCAAACTGGGCCTTGTTTGTAAAAGGAAGTGTCATGTTTAAAAATTGTATGCACTATTTGTAACACACTACAATTTGCCATTGTGAGCTAATCATGCTAGAAATATTTTCAAACATTCTAACAACACTTACTATGTGCTAAAGGATGCTATTAATACTATGATACAGGAAGTTGTTGTAACTCATGCATACAATTCCCAATCTGACCCAAACTTCACATGTTTTATAAGAGTCCCCCTGAACACAACTAAAGGCCAATATTCAATTATAAGTATAGCACCGCCTGCTGGCATTAAGAATGACTTATTTCATTTTAACTTAAACATGAGATGTCTGATCTGCCTGAAACTTTACATGTGTAAGAATCCTGGCCTAAAGACATTTACATGGCGATATAATTAGTAATAATCATAATGACACCTGTTGGCAGCAGGAAATGTGGCAAAAATATTCTCTATTTTATAAGCATATGGCGCAACGTTCACGGTTCCTCCTATGGGCAACGGGTGGTGGTGAGCCCGGGTGCAAGGGCCTGTTCATCGCTGCTTGCAGCTTTAATTATTATTAGGGCTCAAGCCCAAAGGGCGAGAGGCCTATTGTTTTCCTTAGGATTATTTTTTATTATTATTATTATTATTATTATTTTTTTCCAACGTCTCGGGGGCTTTTGGGGCCCTTAACGTGCTTAAAAAGTCTTGAAAATTGGCACACAGATTGGAACCTGCGGCCATTAGGGCCGGGCAGAGACTGATACACGGGCGTGGCACAGGGGCTCTACAGCGCCCCCTGGAATATGGAGGGCCATATATCATACATTCTTGCTCGTAGACGTATGAAACTCGGTACACATATAAATCTCATCAATCCAAACAACTTTTGTATTGCATATCATAGGCTCCGCCCAACAGGAAGTTGGCTATTTAGGGTTTAGTATTCAAATTTTTCGTCAAAGTTGTGGGGGCTTTGGGGGTCCTTAACATACTCAAAAACTCTTGAAAATTTGCACACACTTTGGAATCTGTGGCCTTTAGGAGCCTGCAGAGGCTGGGACCCGGGCGTGGCACAGGGGCTCTACGGCGCCCCCTGGAACACAGTCAGAAATGTTGATGTATAGCTCACACATACTTGCACATATTCATATGAAACTCAGTACACATATAGATCTCATCGTGCCGAACAACTTTCGTATTGCATGTCATAGGCTCCACCCAACAGGAAGTCAGCTATTTAGAGTTATGTAAAAAGCGCATGCTCTGGAATTTGAAATACTTGTCATAGGTTTTTTTCTCGATTGCCGCCAAACTCGGTCAACATGATCTCAAGACACTGGGGATGAAAAATTGCCAGGGGATTTTTGATATCTCGAACGGTTTGCTCGTGGCGAGGAGTTGAAATTATGGCGAGAAATTAGAAACAGGAAGTGTCTAATACCATCCACATACATTTCCTGATTTTAATCAAACTTCATCAGATTATTCGTTGTATGATGTCGATCGCATATATGTGACTATTAGGAGTCAAAGTTATAGCGCCACCAACTGGCAGAAGGAAGTGTGTCATTTTCAAAATGATTTGAATTCAGCATCTTATTATTACTCGATTTGCTTCAAACTTCATCAGAATAATGTTAAAACACAGCTGATATAAATCTGCAAGGGGGATATTGATATCTAAAAAATTGTTGCCGTGGCAACATGTCAAACTGGAATACTTCTCAGGTGATTTTGAGGCATATAACATGCTTAGAATTTCATCAAACTCAGAACACATATCAGTATTAGTGACAGCTAGACACTGGCAAAAGTTCATAAGAGGGTGTGGAATAGGCACTCTATAGCGCCACCTTTTGTCAAAAGTGGGGGGGTTAGTTTTAGCTACAGACACCAAACTCAGTATAAAAATTGTTCTTATCAAGACGGACAACTTTCTAATTCACAGTCATCAGCTACGACCAACAGGAAGTCGGCTATTTTGATTTGAATGTGGATTATTTTTTACATTTAGCCGTGAATTAATGCATACTGCTCAGAGGAGAGTAACACTATACACACCAAACTTGGTCTACATGTTGAAAAAACATTGAGGAACTTAAATTGTGAATGGGTTTTGGATAGCTTGGATGGTTTTGTCGTGGTGATTTTTTTAAATGACAATAAAGATGGAATTATTAATTTTCCTGCATTTTTAAATTCCAAACACTTCAAAACCTTTTTTCATACAGAAAAAAAAGTTATTCTGAGTAAATATGCATAGTTTCATGACTTTACAACACTGTATGGATAACAGAAAATTAAAAAACTGTCAGACATCTCATCTCACTCTGTCCATCTGTTTGAGTGTGTGTGCTTAGACTTCCATTGTCTGAGAGAAATAGCGCCCCTACAGGTTCAGTTACCGGACTAAAAAAGGGAGGAGACTGTCTTTTGGTTTCGATTTTAAATCGGTTAAAATACAAATAAATACTTGGATTTAATTCACACTGACAAGCTAAACCAACATATATGATTATTATCAGGTCAGGGCTCATTAATAATTGATGTGTGGTCAGTGATACGTGAGAAACACGAGAGATGAATCACTGCTCTGAGCAGGAGCGTGTGGAATGATGAGCTCAGAAAAAACGAGTTTATTCTTGTTTTAGAGCTATTAAAAATAAAGTATTGCAGCGATATCGCACAATTCACCAATTAGAGCACACCAAGAGCTAAATTAAGATGTTTTTGAACTGTTTGTGTGAAAATGAAATATTTGCAGCTGCCTATCTGAAATCACTGCCTCCGATCAGCGCGCACAGTGTCTCAGAGCTCAAAACAAACGAATTTATTCTTGTTTAAGAGCTTTTTAAAATAAATTATTGCCATAAATGCACACAATACATCCATTATAACACAACACGAGCTAAATGCAGGTGTTTGTGACCCGTTTAAGTGTGCAAGACTATTTGAAAGCGCGACTGGCAGAATAACATATATCTCTCGAGCTGCAGGATTCTGCCTTTCGTCGTAAGAACGAACACATCACGGACAAGATTATTTCAAAATACATAATAGCTTGGCGAATATAAACAAAAACAGCCACGTGAACATAAACTGTTGAGAATTAAATCTGAAGTGGATCTACTGGAGTTTAATATTAAGTGACCGCATATACCAGCTGCTTCTGTCTTCAATTTTAATCTATATAAAAAAATTAAACTCATTCATCTTGGCTGCTTTTTTAATGTGTGTACGTATTTATTTATTATTTTGCTCTAACAAGACTTAATCTATATTTAATTAAATCAATTACATTTTATTTTACATTTGATTTGTCCATTTCTGCATCTAAACGCCTAAAAACCTAAAACATGCTCTATTATACTATTGTTAGCAATTTCTTTATCGTCCAATTTATCTGGTGTACACGCTTTTATTTTCATAATATACTCGTTTGTTAGATTATACACAGTTATAGTGGTCTATAATAAATATTGACAGGTTTTATTCAAGATGTTTAGAATGATCGCCGTAGGCTAATTTTTTAAAATGTAAATCCAAAAATAAAAAAAATAAATAAAAAAAATAAATAAATAAATAAATAAATTAAAAACATTGGAAAAGAATAACTTGTACTTTTTTATACATTTTGTATAGTTTCATAGTTTATGCATTATAGTTATAAAAACAAACAAATTTAGCCACTCACATAGAAATCTTAGGCCTTATCCTTTTCTGACAGTTTTAGGGATTTTTAAAAATCCTAAAAAAACTTATTTGTGCTGCAAATAATAATTTCAAACTAATTTGATACTGACCTCTGACATCCTGTGACATGATATTTATTTGAATTTACATAATCTCATGGATGTAACAGTAAATCTGTTCAGCTCACAGATCAAGACTAAGCTCTAATGCAAGCAGAACTTTCACAAATGCTTTTAGGTCAATAAAATCATTACAAAACACTTACAAATCATTTAAGGGATTTGATAACACTGTAAAATAATGTCTAATTTGTTAAGATTGGCAAATGCATTGATAACACTTTATAATAACTGCACTCATTAGTAAATAGTCAGTTCATGCTTCATAAAGCCTTGTCCCAATATTAATAGTCAGTAGTAAGCAGTTTATAAATACAGCTATAAATAGCTTGTTCTTGGTTTATAAGCACATTTATTAAAAAGGAGAGTAAAGGGTCAGTTATCTTCCTATGAAAAAAATAAATAAAAAATAAACAAACAACAACACTGATTGATACAGAACTCATAAATGTTATTGTGGATTTATGATAAACTCAGCCTGTAAATGAATTCATTCTCCTCCAAGAAGACACAAGTAGTTCACACAAAACTGTTTTAACATGAAGCCATATACTGAAGATGTTAAATTGCGAATGGGTTTAGGATACCTTAAATGGTGTGGCCATAGCGATTTATTAAAGTAACATAAAAAAAATACAATAGTAATTTTACTATATCTTTAAAATTTTTAATTCCAACTCTTCATAATTTTTTATATACGTAGAAGTCATCATTTGAAGGAAGCACAGTAAGTTTCATAGCTTTATCATTTTCAAGAGCCAGCATAAATTTAAAACTATCATAACATATAAATCAAGCTTGCAATTCTTAGTACCAATAATGGCCACCAGATGGAACTATAGGATCACTTTTAAATAATTATTGTAGAAACAAGTATGATTTAAATCATTTATAGAAATCTTTCAAAGAAAAATAATATGAATTTTATGTATTTTACTGATAAAATGACATTCACTTAATTAGAATAACAAGCTGAAGTATTGTGAACTGTATATTAAGAATAATTCTTTATAGGCTTTATGGACAGATACGTTTTGAGTGACTTGAAGGATCAGCACCACATCCTCGTTTACCAGTTTAAAGAATGTATCTTACAGTACAGGTGCGGATGAATTTTGAATGGCTTGAATTGTTTTGTCGTGGTGATTTTTTAAAATATTAGTAAAAAAGTAACCAGTAAATGTCTTTTATTTTTTTTAAGTGCAGCTTCTAAACACTTAAAAAAAAATTACACATAGAAGACAAGTCATTCTGAGGAAATATGCATAGTTTCATGACTATACAACACTATATGGATGATAGAAAATTAAAAAACTATCATACATCTGTTGTCACTCTGTCCCTCTGTCACTGTGGGTAATGTGTGTGTGTGTGTGTGTGTGTGTGTGTGTGTGTGTGTGTGTGTTAAGTGAATTAGTTGTGAAACTATCAGGGAGCATTTAGTCTCCAGTGCCAACATTTTACAGAACTGCCACTTTCCTGGAGTCTCCAGAATTACAATGTGTCAGGTTCTGAGAAATCAAAGATTCCAAAAAATGATTTAATTAGAATACCATGAAGTATTGTGAAATACTACATATTAAGACTTTATATATAGGCTTTATGAACAGATTAGAGTGACTTGTGAAGGACCAGCACCACCTCCTCTTGTCCGATGGTTTGAGGAAAATATTTTCCTGAATCCGGGGTTAAGATTTAGGAGCTCATTTTTATTCCACCTCCTTTCCTGAAAGTCTGTCTTGCAGAATTTACTAAAAATTAATCTTCACATTAATTCCTAATTATTTTGCAATTATTTTTGTCAGTTCTTCTTGACCTGTTTTTTTTTTTTCTTCTTCTTTTCTGACCTCATGACCTAGTCAGCATTTTTGTACAATGGTCAAATCTTAACTTATCCATTTCTGTATTGCATTTGTGTTTGATATTTCTCATGGGTATTTCATGATTTTCGACTTTGAGTTAAAAACGTTTGAGTTAAAACTCTTTTTTAGCGCATTTCATCTGTAAAAGAAAACATGCCTAATGATTCTGCACATGAATATAAGGAGTTTTTCTCTTCCAGCTTTCCTGGACTATTGTATAGCACTCATAAATGATTAAATAAAAAATAATGGTAGTTATTAAGATTGATATGGCTTGGAATTGGTAAAATGTGCTTGGAAAAAAAATCACAATAAAACAATGTTTTAATGTTTAAGTTTGGAATATTAAATGACATGAATGAATGCTATATAAATATTGTTCATGTTAACATAATGTTTATAAATGAAATCTTATTGTAAAGTGTTACTAAATATATGTATATATATATATATATATATATATATATATATATATATATATATATATATATATTGTTCTGTGAATGTGATTTTAAAGTCTAGATGATTCGGATTAACCCTTTAACCGCCATACCCTTTAAAACCTCACTGCCAGAGGGATATTGTGAATGCATGTGCCCGCTGGGCACAGTTTACCTGATGCCACCGGGGTGGCGATGGCATTGGTGGCTTGAGCCCGCCATCGCTGCTTGCAGCTATATTTATTATTATTATTATTATTATTCCCAAATGAATCGCATTTTTGAAGGCTTAAACATGCTCAAAAAGTCATGAAACTTTGCACTAGCGTCAAACCTGGTGAAAATTCTCATCTGATATAGGACTCAGAAGAGGGTGAGGCAAAATGGCTCGACAGCGCCACCTATACTAAGAAAATCAACAGCGTTCCAGCTGTGTTTCATGTACATGCATGAAAATTGGCACACGTATGTAACACACCAATACCTACAAAAAAGACTCTTGGAGCAAAATTCTAAACCCAACAGGAAGTCGGTTATTTTTAATATTATGAGCAAATTTTGTGTAATTTTGGTAATTTCCATGTGTTGTATTTTAACAAACTGCTCCTAGAGATTTCTTCAAATAAACACCAAATTTGGTATGCCTAATCTAAATGCCTGTGTGATTTTCAGTTGTGAAGATCTTGAGTTTTTGTAAAAAGGCGTGTCCATGGCACCGTGACGAAATTCGATGTCTGGCCATGGGAATAAAAGATGTTATAACTCAGGCATAAAATGTCCGATCTTCCCTAAACTTCAAATGTGTGATAAGAGTCTGAACAGATCTGAAGGCCAATATTCCATCACGTGTGGCAAAATGGCTCGATAGCGCCACCTATACACTTTCAATGTAGTGCGTCTCGAGCAATGTTTTACATACATGTACGAAAATCGGTACACACATGTAACACACCAATACCTACAAAAAAGTCTCTAAGTACGTCATTTTCAGGGGTTGTACTTTAACAAACTCCTCCTAGAGATTTATTCAGATCAACCCCAAACTTGGTCAGTGTAATCTAAAGGCCTTTGCAAAGTTAAATTGCGAAGATCTTGAGGTTTCGTTAAAGGGCGTGTCCATGGCAGCCTGACAAATTTCGATGTTTCGCCATGAAAAAGGAAGTTGCTATAACTCAGACATACAATGTCCAATCTGCCCCAAACTTCACATGTTTGATGAGACTCTGAACCTGAACATACTGACATGCGCATATTCAGTTATAGTCATAGCGCCACCTATTGGCAACAGGAAGTGACATATTTTACACTGCGATAAACTACTCCTAGAAATTTTATGACATCAATGTCTTTTTTGTGGTCAGTCTAATCTAAAGGCCTGTGCAATGTTAAGTTGTGAAGATCTTGAGTTTTCGTTAAAAGGCGTGTCCATGGCGCCGTCACGAAGTTCGATGTCTCGCCATGGGAATAAAAGATGTTATAACTCAGGCATAAAATGTCCGATCTTCCCCAAACTTCACATGTGTGATAAGAGTCCTGGCATGAACACATCTGAAGGCCAATATTCCATCAGGTGTGGCAAAATGGCTCGATAGCGCCACCTATACACTTTCAACGGAGTGCGCTTTGAGCTATGTTTCACGTACATGTACAAAAATCAGTATACACATGTAACACACCAATACCTACAAAAAAGTCTCTTGGTACGAAATCCGTATCCCAACAGGAAGTCGGTTATTTAGAATTTTCTCTGCAAAATTGGCGTTGTTTTTGCCATTTTCAGGGGTTGTACTTTAACGAACTCCTCCTAGAGATTTATTCAGATCAACACCAAGCTTGGTCAGTTAAATCTTAAGGCCTTTGCGATGTTAAATTGCGAAGATCTTGAGGTTTCGTTAAAGGGCGTGTCCATGGCGGCCCAACAAATTTCGATGTTTCGCCATGAAAAAGGAAGTTGCTGTAACTCAGACATACAATGTCCAATCTGCCCCAAACTTCACATGTTGGATGAGACTCTTGACCTGAACAGATCTACATGCCCATATTCAGTTATAGTCATAGCGCCACCTATTGGCAACAGGAAGTGACATATTTTACACTGCGATAAACTATTCCTAGAAATTTTATGACATCAATGTCTTTTTTGTGGTCAGTCTAATCTAAAGGCCTGTGCAATGTTAAGTTGTGAAGATCTTGAGTTTTCGTTAAAAGGCGTGTCCATGGCGCCGTCACGAAGTTCGATGTCTCGCCATGGGAATAAAAGATGTTATAACTCAGGCATAAAATGTCCGATCTTCCCCAAACTTCACATGTGTGATAAGAGTCCTGGCATGAACACATCTGAAGGCCAATATTCCATCAGGTGTGGCAAAATGGCTCGATAGCGCCACCTATACACTTTCAATGGAGTGTGCTTTGAGCTATGTTTCACGTACATGTACAAAAATCAGTATACACATGTAACACACCAATACCTACAAAAAAGTCTCTTGGTACGAAATCCGTATCCCAACAGGAAGTCGGTTATTTAGAATTTTCTCTGCAAAATTGGCGTTGTTTTTGCCATTTTCAGGGGTTGTACTTTAACGAACTCCTCCTAGAGATTTATTCAGATCAACACCAAGCTTGGTCAGTTAAATCTTAAGGCCTTTGCGATGTTAAATTGCGAAGATCTTGAGGTTTCGTTAAAGGGCGTGTCCATGGCGGCCCAACAAATTTCGATGTTTCGCCATGAAAAAGGAAGTTGCTGTAACTCAGACATACAATGTCCAATCGGCCTCAAACTTTACATGTTGGATGAGACTCTTGACCTGAACAGATCTACATGCCCATATTCAGTTATAGTCATAGCGCCACCTATTGGCAACAGGAAGTGACATATTTTACACTGTGACAGACTATTTCTAGAAATTTTATGACATCAATGTCTTTTTTGTGGTCAGTCTAATCTAAAGATCTGTGTGATGTTTAGTTGTGAAGATCTTGAGTTTTTGTTAAAAGGCGTGTCCATGGCGTCATGACGAAGTTCGATGTCTTGTCGTGGGAATAAAAGATGTTATAACTCAGGCATAAAGTGTCCGATCTTGACCAAACTTCACATGTGTGATAAGGGTCCTGGCCTGAACAGATCTGAAGGCCAATATTCCATTGGGTGTGGCAAAATGGCTCGATAGCGCCACCTATAAACTTTCAACCGAGTGCATATGCACATTCAATGGAGTGCGCCTCGAGCTATTTTTTACGTTCATGTGCAAAAATCGGTACACACATGTAACACACCAATACCTACAAAAAAGTCCCATGATATGAAATCAGAATCCCATCAGGAAGTCGGTTATTTAGAATTTTCTCAAAATTGGCGTTGTTTTTGCCATTTTCAGGGGTTGTACTTTAACGAACTCCTCCTAGAGATTTATTCAGATCAACACCAAGCTTGGTCAGTTAAATCTTAAGGCCTTTGCGATGTTAAATTGCGAAGATCTTGAGGTTTCGTTAAAGGGCGTGTCCATGGCGGCCCAACAAATTTCGATGTTTCGCCATGAAAAAGGAAGTTGCTGTAACTCAGACATACAATGTCCAATCGGCCTCAAACTTTACATGTTGGATGAGACTCTTGACCTGAACAGATCTACATGCCCATATTCAGTTATAGTCATAGCGCCACCTATTGGCAACAGGAAGTGACATATTTTACACTGTGACAGACTATTTCTAGAAATTTTATGACATCAATGTCTTTTTTGTGGTCAGTCTAATCTAAAGATCTGTGTGATGTTTAGTTGTGAAGATCTTGAGTTTTTGTTAAAAGGCGTGTCCATGGCGCCATGACGAAGTTCGATGTCTTGTCGTGGGAATAAAAGATGTTATAACTCAGGCATAAAGTGTCCGATCTTGACCAAACTTCACATGTGTGATAAGGGTCCTGGCCTGAACAGATCTGAAGGCCAATATTCCATTGGGTGTGGCAAAATGGCTCGATAGCGCCACCTATAAACTTTCAACCGAGTGCATATGCACATTCAATGGAGTGCGCCTCGAGCTATTTTTTACGTTCATGTGCAAAAATCGGTACACACATGTAACACACCAATACCTACAAAAAAGTCCCATGATATGAAATCAGAATCCCATCAGGAAGTCGGTTATTTAGAATTTTCTCAAAATTGGCGTTGTTTTTGCCATTTTCAGGGGTTGTACTTTAACAAACTACTCCTAGAGATATATTCAGATCAACACCAAACTTGGTCAGTTAAATCTAAAGGTGTTTGCGATGTTAAATTGCGAAGATTTTGAGGTTTCGTTAAAGGGCGTGTCCATGGTGGCCTGACAAAATTCGATGTTTCGCCATGAAAAAGGAAGTTGCTGTTACTCAGACTTACAATGTCCAATCTGCCCCAAACTTCACATGTTAGATAAGACTTCTGCCCTTAACAGATCTACATGCCCATATTCAGTTATAGTCATAGCGCCACCTGCTGGCAACAATTCAATTCAATTCAAGTTTATTTGTATAGCGCTTTTTACAAAACAAATCGTTACAAAGCAACTTTACAGAAAATTATGTTTCTACAATATTTAGTAGTAGCTAGTAGTTTGTGCACATTTGACAGGATTTTAGAAAAACTAAAAAATAATAATAATACAAGACGTAGTCAGCTAGACGATGAACTATCAATATTATTAATTAAGTTATTATATGATTAAGTCACACATTTAGGAATAATTGTTAGTTCTGTTTGTTCATTCAGGGTTAGCATCATCTGAGGTCCTCTGAGGGTCAGCATCATCTCTTCTCAGGTGTTCTGGATCCAGACTGGAGCTTGTGTAAATCCTAGATCCCGTGGCAAAACATAGAAACAAAATACAGACATCATTAGCATAGCTGCTGATCCAACAAAGTAAAATTAGTTTAACCCAAGCTAATGAATAAAAATGCACCTTTGATCAGATGCAACTACACTCACAATTAAAAAGATACATTATTCGAATGCTTGGCGAAAGAGATGTGTTTTTAATCTAGATTTAAACAAAGAGAGTGTGTCTGAACCCCGAACATTATCAGGAAGGCTATTCCAGAGTTTGGGAGCCAAATGTGAGAAGGCTCTACCTCCTTTAGTGGACTTTGCTATCCTAGGAACTACCAAAAGTCCAGCGTTTTGTGACCTTAGGGTGCGTGATGGGTTGTAACGTGGTAGAAGGCTAGTTAGGTACGCTGGAGCTAAACCATTTAGGGCCTTATAGGTAAGTAATGATAATTTGTAACTGATGCGGAACTTAATAGGTAGCCAGTGCAGAGACTGTAAAATTGGGGTAATATGATCATATTTTCTTGACCTCGTAAGGACTCTCGCTGCTGCATTTTGGACGACCTGTAGCTTGTTTATTGAAGAAGCAGGACAACCACCTAGAAGTGCATTACAATAGTCCAGTCTAGAGGTCATGAATGCATGAACTAGCTTTTCTGCATCAGAAACAGATAACATGTTTCGTAGCTTGGCAATGTTTCTAAGATGGAAGAATGCAATTTTTGTAACATTGGAAATATGATTTTCAAAAGACAAATTGCTATCTAATATAACACCCAGATTTCTGACTGTAGAGGAAGTAACAGTACATCCGTCTAGTTGCAGATTGTAATCTACAAGATTCTGTGTAGTGTTTTTTGGTCCAATAATTAATATCTCCGTCTTATCCGAATTTAATTGGAGAAAATTGTGTGTCATCCAATCTTTTACATTTTTAACACACTCTGTTAGCTTAGATAATTGGGAAGTTTCATCTGGTCTCGTTGATATATATAGCTGAGTATCATCAGCATAACAGTGGAAGCTAATTCCGTATTTTCTAATAATATTACCAAGGGGCAACATGTATATTGAAAATAGAAGGGGACCTAGGACGGATCCTTGTGGCACTCCATATTTTACTGATGATAAATGAGATGACTCCCCATTTAAGTAAACAAAATGGTAGCGATCGGACAGGTAGGATCTAAACCATCTTAGAGCCTGCCCTTGAATACCTGTATAGTTTTGTAATCGATCTATGAGTATGTCATGATCTATGGTGTCGAACGCAGCACTAAGATCAAGTAAGACTAGAAATGAGATGCAGCCTTGGTCTGACGCAAGGAGCAGGTCATTTGTAATTTTAACAAGTGCAGTTTCTGTGCTATGGTGGGGCCTAAAACCTGACTGAAATTCTTCATACAGATCATTTTTATGCAGGAAGGTGCTCAATTGAGCAGACACAACTTTTTCTAAAATTTTAGACATAAATGGAAGATTTGAAATAGGCCTATAATTTGCCAGTACACTAGGATCTAGTTTTGGTTTCTTAATAAGAGGCTTGATAACCGCCAGCTTGAATGGTTTTGGGACGTGTCCTAAAGATAACGACGAGTTTATGATATTGAGAAGCGGTTCTTCGGCTACAGGTAACAGCTCTTTCAGTAATTTAGTGGGTACAGGATCTAATAAACATGTTGTTGGTTTAGATACAGTGATAAGTTTATTTAGCTCCTCCTGTCCTATGGTTGTAAAGCACTGCAGTTTATCTTTGGGTGCGATGGATGAAACTGAAGTGTTAGATGCTGTAGAATCTACATTCGCTATTGTATTTCTAATGTTATCTATTTTATCAGTGAAGAAATTCATAAAGTCATTACTATTTAACGTTGGTGGAATATTTGAATCAGGTGGCATCTGGTAATTTGTTAACTTAGCCACTGTGTTAAATAAAAACCTTGGATTGTTTTGGTTATTTTCAATGAGTTTGTGTATATGCTCTGCCCTAGCAGTTTTTAGAGCCTGTCTATAGCTGGACATACTGTTTTTCCATGCAATTCTAAAAACTTCTAAGTTAGTTTTTCTCCATTTGCGTTCAAGACTACGAGTTACTTTCTTGAGAGAGTGAGTATTACTGTTATACCATGGTACAGTACGTTTTTCTCTAACTTTTTTCAATTTGATTGGGGCAACAGCTTCTAATGTATTAGAGAAAATAGTGCCCATGTTGTCAGTAATTTTGTCTAATTCATGTGTATTTTTGGGTACAAATAGCAGTTGAGATAGATCAGGCAGGTTATTTGCGAATCTGTCTTTGGTGGCTGGAACAATAGTTCTGCCCAGACGGTATCGCTGCGACATATAGTTAATATCAGTTATACGCAGCATGCACGATACGAGGAAATGGTCTGTAATATCATCACTTTGAGGTACAATATCTATAGCAGTAAGATCGATGCCATGCGATATAATTAAATCTAGTGTATGATTAAAACGATGAGTGGGCCCGGTGACATTTTGCTTGACTCCAAAGGAGTTTATTAGGTCAGTAAACGCAAGTCCTAATGTATCATTTGTATTATCAACGTGAATATTAAAATCTCCCATGATTAGCGCCTTATCAACTGTAACTAGAAGGTCTGAGAGGAAATCTGCAAATTCTTTTAGGAATTCTGTATACGGCCCTGGTGGTCTATACACAGTAGCCAGAGCAAGAGATACATTAGATTTCTTTTGCATGTCTGACAGAGTAACATTTAGCATTAGTATTTCAAAAGAGTTAAACCTGTATCCTGTTTTCTGGGTAACATTGAGAATATCACTATATATTGTTGCAACACCCCCGCCACGACCAGTCTGACGGGGCTCATGCTTATAACAGTAGTTTGGTGGAGTAGACTCATTTAGACCAAAATAATCATTTGGTTTTAGCCAGGTTTCAGTCAAGCAGAGTAAATCAAAACTATTATCTGTGATCATTTCATTTACAATAACTGCTTTTGGTGTGAGTGATCTAATATTTATGAGCCCAAACTTTAAAAATTGTTTTTGTTCATTTACTTTACATTTTTCTGGTTTAATTACGATAAGATTTTTTCTAGATCCTACATTATATTTATATTTTGACCTCACTATTCTGGGAACAGACACAGTCTTAATAGGTTTTACAGCACAAGTACTTTTATCATTTAAGCGGGTGGAACAAAACTCATCATAATGGTTATTTGAGAATTGACTTACTAGTCACATGGAGCGAAGTGTCCTGGAGATGTTGTCAGAGAGAAGCTCCGCTCCGACTCGACTGGGGTGTAATCCATCAGCGCGAAACAGTCTAGGACGCTCCCAGAAAAGATTCCAGTTATTAACAAATAGCAGTTTCTGTTCTTTACACCATGACAACAACCATTCATTTAAAGCAAAAAGTCTACTGAACCTTTCGTGTCCTCGTCGATACGTGGGCAGTGGTCCTGACACGACGATCGTCGCCGCGGGCGTCGTGCTGCGAACCGTCTCGATCAGGCTCCTGAAGTCCCTCTTCAGCGTCTCCGTCTGCCGCAGCGTGGTGTCGTTAACCCCGGCGTGAAGCACGACCGCTCTCGGGCTCTCGTCGTCCTTCAGGATCGCGGGTATCTGCGCAGAAACATCGAGAACACGAGCACCAGGCAAACAATGAGTGTGCACTTTACCTTCGGCTAATGTAGCACTTACGTGTCGGACGATGGAGTCTCCGATGATCACAGCGTCGCGTCCTGTCTCGCGGAGGGGAGCGAAGCGGTTCTGGATGGAGATCTCGAAGGCAGGAGGGGGAGATGTCGTCGCCCGGGACCCGGCTCGCATCCTCCGCTGTGGATGCACCCAGGGTCCGTGGTGTCCCGGCGTCGCAGTGAAGGACATCTGGGAAGATCGCGTCCTGGGTGCACCGGGCCTGCGCAGAGAAACACACGGAGTAGACGTGGTGGGACTGTTAACAGCACGCTGTATACTTACCCCGGACTTGTGAGCGTCAGCCCGGGATGATTCCAGCGCGGCTCTCCGCTCTCTCAGCTCGGCCTGCCTCCGTTCCAGGTCGCGAATCTGCTTCCCCACGGCCTCGAGCTCGAGCTGCACAGAGTGGAGACATTCATCCGCCATTAAAGCAAGTAACAGTGAGTACAGCAATGGTAATGTGTGTGAATAGAGTATTAGCAATGTAAGCTCAGTTAGCAGCAACCACGCTTGCTGATGCTAACTGGCTAAAAGCTAATAGCGGACCCGGGAGATCAAAATAAATCTAGTGATAGCGAGTCGCTCTAATTGTTTTTGTTGTAGAATACAATA
The DNA here is from genome assembly GCF_023724105.1 of Carassius gibelio. NCBI lineage: Eukaryota > Metazoa > Chordata > Actinopteri > Cypriniformes > Cyprinidae > Carassius > Carassius gibelio. The sequence goes on along the minus strand of NC_068401.1, from coordinate 19,272,356 downwards.
GAGGATATATTCACGCGTTATATAAACGGAAACGATGGTGTATAAAATAGATTTTTAAGTTAAAAATAGTCAATGAAAAGAATATAGTGACGGAGCTCAAACGCAGTTCAGCCGTCAACAGGAAGTGACATGTTGTATGCTGTGACAAACTACTCCTAGAATTTTTTTGAGATTAATGTATTTTTTGTAGTCAGTCTAATCTAAAGGCCTGTGCAATGTTAACTTGTGGAGATCTTGAGTTTTTGTTAAAGGGCATGTCCATGGCGTCATGACAAATTTTGATGTCTCGCCACAGCAAGAGAAGTTGTTGTATCATAATTTGTATGTTTTATGCAAATAATTTGTTAGATCTTCCCCAAACTTCACATGTTCGATAAGAGTCCTGCCCTGAACGCCAATAGTCCATTATAATGAGAGCACCACCTGCTGGCAACACAAAGATTGGCACAAATATGGAGTAAACTTTGATATATTCCACTTATATTTATGAGTTTAAATGCATGTTTCTCACCGTTCACCTATTTACTAAAGCCACTCGCTGCCGGTGAGCCCGTGTGCGAGGGCCCGTTCATCGCTGCTTGCAGCTTTAATTATTATTATTCTTCTTCCGCTTCTTCTTCTCCGTAATGAAGCACATTTTTGAGGGCCTAAACATGCCCCAAACTTCACATGTTAGTTGAGACTTCTGCCCTTAACAGATCTACATGCCCATATTCAGTTATAGTCATAGCGCCACCTGCTGGCAACAGGAAGTGACACATTTTACGCTGCAACAAACTACTCCTAGAAATTTTTTTGACATGAATGTATTTTTTGTGATCAGTCTAATCTAAAGGCCTGTACAATGTTAAATTGTGGAGATCTTGAGTTTTTGTTAAAGGTTATGTCCATAGTGCCATGACAAAATTTGATGTATCACCATATGAAGAGAAGGTTTTTTTTTAACTCCGGTATAAAATGTTCGATATTCCCCAAACTTCACATGTTTGATAAGAGTCCTGGCCTGAACATATATGAAGGCCAATATTCCATTATAATGATAGTGCCACCTGCTGGAAACAGGAAGATTGGCACATATATGGAAGATACTTTGAAATATTCCGCTTATATTTATGAGTTTAAACGCATATTTCTCAGCGTTCACCTATTTACTAAAGCCACTCGCTGCCGGTGATCCCGGGTGCGACTGTGAGGGAATTACTACTGGACCCAAAATTACAGACAGACACAAGTGAATAAATCTTTGAAAGTTTATTTTCAGTTTCTTTAATAACAATGTTCTCAGGATGCTGACAGGTCCTATCCAGGCCAGAAGGTGGCTACAGTTGAATAAGCAATGGGAGTATAAGTTCAGAGGAAGATCTGGAGGTTAGCAAGTCAGCTAAGTGATTCCAGGCAGGAACAGAGTGAATCAGCTTACAGGCATTGCATGGCTTAGTGTAGCTAACAGGATTTAGTTGGTCTTCTGAGATGGGTGGGGTGATCTGCTTGGGAATCGAACCCTGGTCTACCACGTGACAGGCAGAGACACAGTCCACTGTACCACACATGAGAGTCTACCAGTGTTTGCTAGAAGGCATTCTGAGAAGTAAGAGGAGTAGAGAACAAACAAAGACAATGCAATCCAATTTCCTTTATCCTCTTCCAATCCAAATCAATTCCACAATCCAAATCCAAATCCAGAATGAACTGACAATCCAAATCCAGACAAGCAAATTTTACTAGTCAATCAAATACTACCTCTTGATAAAGGTTCAGGCAGAGAGAGACAATTCAGGTTCCAGGCAGGGTAGAGTTCACACAGGCTTCAAGAATCTGATTTAGGAACTGGCTGGAATGTTCACCAATGAGCTGATGAGACAATCTGGCAAGGAGGTAAGAGCAAGATTGACTTATATAGTTAGTGAGACAGGTGAAACCAATGAGGGAAATTAAAGAGGAGTTACAAGGCCAGGAACAGGAAGCTGGATGCTAGTTGTCAAAATAAAAGTCTAACAGGAACTGGTGACAGAATCATGACATTACTCCCCACCATAAGGGACGGCTCATGACGTCCCACCAGGCTGATCAGGATGATCATGATGAAACTGATCAATGAGTGAGGGATCCAAAATATACCTTGCCGGAACCCAGGATCGTTCCTCTGGGCCATAGCCCTCCCAGTCAACCAAATACTGCAGCCCCCTCCCTCGTCTACGAGATCTTAGGAGCCGTCGGACTGTATAAGCTGGGCCCCCATCAATGAGCCGGGCGGGTGGAGGGGGTCTGGAGGAGGGTACAAGTGGACTCTGTCGAAATGGCTTAACACGGGAAACATGGAAAGTAGGGTGGATGCGAAGTGGTCTGGGGAGTCGCAATCTTACTACCACCGGGTTGACAACCTTAGTGATGGGGAAAGGTCCCACAAAGCGAGGAGCCAACTTTCTATTCTCCAGTCGAAGGGGCAGATCTTTAGAAGCCAGCCAAACTCGCTGTCCCATTCGATACTGAGGTGCAGGTGAGCGGTGTTTATCTGCCCACTTCTTATAGTTAGCAGAGGAATGGAGGAGTGCCTGCCTGGCTCTTCTCCAAGCCAGGTGACGACGCCTCACCAGAGCAAATGCAGATGGAACTGTAACTTCAGATTCTTGAGATGAGAATAGAGGTGGTTGATACCCATAGACGGTTTGGAAAGGGGTCAAGCCCGTACCAGAGGAAGGAAGTGAATTGTGAGCATATTCGACCCATACCATGTTCTTAGCCCATGAGGCTGGGTCCCGAGCACACAGGAGCCGAAGTCCAGTCTCCAACTCCTGATTGAAGCGTTCTGTCTGGCCATTTGTTTGGGGGTGGAAACCCGAGGAGAGGCTTACTGAGATGCCAAGCTGTTTACAAAACTCCTTCCAGAAACGGGCTGTAAATTGTGGACCACGATCTGAAACAATGTTGCGGGGGAGGCCATGGAGACGGAAAACATGTTGAACCATAATTTCAGCGGTTTCCTTTGCTGAGGGTAGTGGAATGAAATGAACCATCTTTGAAAACCGGTCCACAACAGTCAAGACAGCTGTATTTCCAGAGGATAAGGGAAAACCAGTGACAAAATCAATGGAAATATGAGACCAGGGGCGTCTTGGTATGGATAGTGGATGGAGAAGTCCACTGGGGGGTTTTCGAGAGGTTTTAGACCGTGCACAATCAGGGCAAGCAGCAACAAACTCCCGGACATCCTCTCTTAGAGATGGCCACCAGAAGCGCTGTTCCACTACAAATGTGGTCCGGGTAATACCAGGATGACAGGAAAAGTGTGAGGAGTGACACCACTGCAGAATTCTTGGTCGGAGGGCATCAGGTACGTATAATTTATTGTCAGGACAGGCTGATGGAGCAGGAGAATTTCGGAGGCTGTTAATTACTTCCTCTTCAACATCAAGGAGAGCTGTAGCAAGACGGGCAGAAACAGGCAAAATGAAGTCAAGATCCTCACCCTCCTCCTCTTGAGAGTCAAATTGCCGAGAGAGGGCATCAGCCTTTTGATTCTTAGATCCAGGACGATAGGACAGTGTAAAATTAAATCTGTTAAAAAACAGAGCCCAGCGAGCCTGGCGGGGGTTCAGCCGTTTTGCAGCACGAAGATACTCTAGATTCTTGTGATCAGTCAAAACCAGAAATGGATGTTCAGAGCCCTCCAACCAGTGGCGCCACTCTTCCAGTGCCAGTTTTATTGCTAGGAGCTCTCTGTTGCCTATATCATAATTTTTCTCAGCAGGAGATAGTCGTCGCGAGAAAAAGGCACAAGGATGGATCTTGTTGTCATGCTCTGCTCTCTGGGACAGAATGGCTCCAACCCCTGAACTGGATGCATCAACCTCCATAATGAACTGCCTCTTAGTGTCAGGAAGCATCAGTATAGGTGCAGTAGTGAACAGTTCCTTTAGGGTGGAAAAAACCTTGTCAGCAGTTGGGGACCAATCAAACTTTTGTTTTATCGAGGTGAGTTGGTGTAAAGGTGCTGCCACTGAACTATAGCCTTTTATGAACTTACGATAAAAATTAGCAAAGCCTAGAAAACGCTGCAGTTGTTTACGGTTCTCAGGTACAGGCCAGGCTTTAACAGCTTCCACCTTCTCTGGATCCATTCTGATGTTGCCAGCTGACAAAATGAAGCCAAGAAATGAGACTGTGCTAGAATGGAATTCACACTTCTCTGCTTTCACAAACAGCTTATTTTGCAAAAGTCTTTGGAGAACCGCCCTGACATGCTGTACATGCTCGGTCTCAGATTTGGAGAAAATCAGAATGTCATCAAGATATACGAAGACAAATCTGTTTAGCATGTCTCCTAGCACATCATTTTCCAAATTCTGGAATACAGCTGGAGAATTGGTGAGGTACAAGGTACTCAAAATGACCAGAAGGGGTGTTAAATGCAGTTTTCCACTCATCTCCTTCGCGAATTCTGACCAGATGGTAAGCGTTTCTCAGGTCCAGTTTGGTGAATATCACTGCTCCCTGTAACAGTTCAAAAGCAGAGGAGATGAGTGGCAGAGGATAACGGTTCTTGATAGTAATTTGATTCAGACCTCTATAATCTATGCACGGCCTCAATCCACCGTCCTTTTTGCTGACAAAGAAGAAACCTGCACCAGCAGGAGATGAAGAGGGGCGGATGAGACCAGCAGACAAGGCTTCAGAGATGTATTCTTGCATTGCCTCAGATTCAGGACCAGAGAGAGAGTACAATCTACCCCGTGGGGGTGTAGTCCCGGGAAGCAAATTGATAGCACAATCATAGAGGCGATGAGGTGGCAGAGAAGTAGCTTGTGTCTTATTAAATACTTCTTTCAAATCATGATATAAATTGGGTACCCTAGATATATCTGGATGAGATTGATTATCTGGGTCAATTTCAGTTACTGTGTTGTTAGCGGCAGAACGAAGGCAGGAAGTCATACATTTCATAGACCAACCTAATACCTTGGCTGACCCCCAATCAATATGTGGGTTATGATTGTTTAACCAGGTAAATCCTAGAACCACAGGATATTCAGATGTCTGAATTAAATAAAACGAAATCTGTTCCTGATGATTATCAATGGCCATCTTTAAGGGTTTGGTCCTTAGGGTAACTCTGTGCAAAAGTTCATTATTTAAAGACCGCACAATCAGGGGTTCTAACAGTTCTTCAAGCTGAAAACCATGCTTCATAGCAAACTGAATATCCATGAAGTTAGTGTCTGCCCCAGAGTCAATGAGAACGCTCACCTCAATTTTCAAAGATGATGACATCAGAAGAGCCTTACAGAGTGGACGGGAGGGCAAGGGATCAATGAGTGAGTGGCTCAGCAGAATCCTCCCCTTCTCTGCTGAGCCGATTCTTTTACCGGGCACTGATTCACTCGGTGGCCTGTACCTCCACAATATAGACACAAGTTCTCCTTAAACCTTCTCTCTCGTTCCTCCTTGGACAGACCTCCACGTCCAAGCTGCATAGGTTCTGGAACATCAGAGGACTTGTTAGATGAATATGTATTCTCCTTAATTCTCATCGATAGAGGGGTTTGCTAGAAGGCATTCTGAGAAGTAAGAGGAGTAGAGAACAAACAAAGACAATGCAATCCAATTTCCTTTATCCTCTTCCAATCCAAATCAATTCCACAATCCAAATCCAAATCCAGAATGAACTGACAATCCAAATCCAGACAAGCAAATTTTACTAGTCAATCAAATACTACCTCTTGATAAAGGTTCAGGCAGAGAGAGACAATTCAGGTTCCAGGCAGGGTAGAGTTCACACAGGCTTCAAGAATCTGATTTAGGAACTGGCTGGAATGTTCACCAATGAGCTGATGAGACAATCTGGCAAGGAGGTAAGAGCAAGATTGACTTATATAGTTAGTGAGACAGGTGAAACCAATGAGGGAAATTAAAGAGGAGTTACAAGGCCAGGAACAGGAAGCTGGATGCTAGTTGTCAAAATAAAAGTCTAACAGGAACTGGTGACAGAATCATGACATGCGAAGGCCTGTTCATCGCTGCTTGCTTTAATTTAGATTTGTTTCCTTGTGGCAGAGTATTTTTTGTTAGTGTAAATACTAATGTACATAATAATTTATGTTAATAAACGTTTGATTGTTCAGCATTACACAGTCTCCGGTGTTTTTTTTTTTTTTTTTTTTTTTTTTTTTGAGAATGCATTTTTGAGATTATACAGTTATACTAGCTCTTTAGGGACAGTATACAAGATGGTATATCGGGGTCATGGCACAATATAATGAGATGAAGTAGATTCACTTCTGCATTGTGATATTCTGTATTGCCAACAGTCTGAAATAAAAAAGGAAATCATTAAATCACTGGTATCTTACAACAAAAGAATTTGGGGGTTGTATGGGGGAGTCCCCACCAAAGCTGAGAACAAACCTACGCCCATGGTTGAAAGTGAGACATTTTGAAATGTCATGCCAAATATTGGCTCATTTTGGATTTAATGAGAGCTAACCATTCCAAAAAAGTTGGGACAGGTAGCAATAAGAAGTCGGAAAAGTTAAATGTACATATAAGGAACAGCTGGAGGACCAATTTGCAACTTATTAGGTCAACAGGCTACATGATTGGGTATAAAAAAAGCCTATCAGAGTAGCAGTGTCTCTAAGAAGTCCAGATGGGCAGAGGATCACCAATTCCTCCAATGCTGCGGCAAAAAATAGTGGTGCAATATCAGAAAGGAGTTTCTCAGAGAAAAATTGCAAAGAGATTGAAGTTATCATCATCTACAGTGCATAATATCTTCCAAAGATTTAGAGAATCTGGAACAATCTCTGTGCGTAAGGGTCAAGGCCGGAAAACTATACTGGATGTTCATGATCTTCACATACAGGAATGCTACTGTAATGGAAATCACAACATGGGCTCAGGCAGGGGCGGACTGGTACCAAAAAGTGGCCCTGGACTTTCTGGCCCACAGCAGCCCACCACATCCTAACGCATCCGCCCCTGTTCTGATGTAATTTATTAATTTAATATTTAAGTAAACAGTTTGGGAATTTTAACCAATAGGGCAACTGTCCTCCGTTGAAATAAACAAAAAAACTGCGTGCAGCAGCTGTTTATTTAGCGACTCCTAGTGAGCAATACATGCTCACCACGACACAAACAATCTCCTAGAAATCACACTTTGCATTCAGTTAACAGATCCATACGAATCATGCATGAAATAGAAATTTATAAAGTCAAACGATAGCTTTATGTGCTTTAAAGATGAACTTGAAGCCTTTATTCATTCGAAATGTTCAATAATAGATCATCTTTGGTTCGGTAATACAAGTTCATGATCCGATTCATGAACAGATGATTCTTTTGAGTCAATCTTTTAAAATAATCATTTATTTTGTTGAACAAAACCTTGATCTTGATCGTTTGCACTTGTTTCTAAATCTTGCCGATTCAAGCATTTTAAACAATTCACATGCATTCACGTGCATTCAGGCGGGCTCACACTGGTCAGCGGCCCACCGGGAAAAGTCCCGGTGCTCCAGATGGCCAGTCCGGCATTGGGCTCAGGAATACTTCACGAAAACATTGTCAGTGAACACAATCCACTGTGCCATTCACCGTTGCTGGCTAAAAATCTATAGGTCAAAAAGAAGCCATATCTAAACATGATCCAGAAGCGCAGGCATTTTCTCGGGGCCAAGGCTCATTTAAAATGGACTGTGGCAAAGTGGAAAACTGTTCTGTGGTCAGACAAATCAAAATTTGAAGTTCTTTTTGGAAAACTGGGATGCCATGTCATCAGGACTAAAGAGGACAAGGACAACCCAAATGGAGATCATAGCTCAGTTCAGAAGCCTGCATCTCTGATGGTATTGGGTTGCATGAGTGCGTGTGGCATGGGCAGCTTACACATCTGGAAAGGCACCATCAATGCTGAAAGGTATATCCAAGTTCTAGAACAACATATGCTCCCATCCAGACGTCGTCTCTTTCAGGGAAGACCTTGCATTTTCCATCATGACAATGCCAGACCACATACTACATCAATTACAACATCATGGCTCTGTAGAAGAAGGATCCAGGTACTGAAATGACCAGACTGCAGTCCATAGCTTTCACCCACAGAAAACATTTGATGCATCATAAAGAGGAAGATGTGACAAAGAAGACCTAAGACAGCTGAGCAACTAGAATCCTGTATTAGACAAGAATGGGACAACATTCCTATTCCTAAACTTGAGCGACTCATCTCCTCAGTCCTCAGACGTTTGCAGACTGTTATAAAAAGAAGAGGGGATGCCACACAGCTGTAAACATCGCCTTGTTCCAACTTTTTTGAGATGTGTTGATGCAATTTAAAATCAACTTGTTTCTCCCTTAAAATTATAATTTTTTTCAGTTTAAACATTTGATATGTCATCTATGTTGTATTCGGAATAAAATATTGAAATTTGAAACTTCCACATCGTTGCATTCTATTTTTATTCACAATTTGTATAGTGTCCCAACTTTTTTGGAATCAGGTTTGTACGTCACATTAAAAGAACGTTTTATAAAAACATTACACAATCTCAAGTCTCAGTGATGTTTCTATAACATTCTCCTAATGTGGCTGAGAGAATGTTCTTACTTTGTTATCTTGAAACATTGTAATAATATTTTATTGAGAACGTTACATAATCTGTTACCTCAACAACATTCACAAAACATCCTCAAAATGCTGCAGATAAAATGTTCTAGCTTTTTTATTAAGTCACATTACATGAACATTTTATAAAAACATTACACAATCTCAGGCCTCAATGACATCCTTAAAACATTCTCCTAATGTGGCTGAGAGAATGTTCTTTGTTATCTTGAAACCTCATGCCATTGTTTTATTGAGAACATTATTTAATCTGTTATCTCAACAACATTCTCAAAACATCTTTAAAATCCTCAAAATATCCTCAAAATGTTGCAGATAAAATGTTCTATGTTTGTTAAACCATCACAATAGAAGAATGTTTTATTAAAACATTTTATCACCTCAAGCCTCAATGTTGTTCTTATAACGTTCCCCTAATGTGACTGAGATAATGTTCTTCCTTTTGTTATCTTGAAACATTGTCACAATGTTTTATTGACAACATTTTATACCCTGTTACCTCAACAACATCCTCAAAATGTTGCAGATAAAATGTTCTATCTTTGTTAGACCGTCACATTAGAAAAACATTTCAAACAAAACATTTGATCATCTCAAGTCTCAGTGATGTTCTTTTAACGTTCTACTAATGTAGCTGAGAGAATGTTCTTCATTTGTTACCTTGAAACATTGTTAAAATGTGTTTTTGAGAACATTATTTAATCTGTTACCTCAACAACATCCTCAAAATGTTACAGATAAAATGTTCTATCTTTGTTAATCCATCACATTAGAAGAACGTTTTAAACAAAACATTTGATCACCTTAAACATGAATGATGTTCTTAGAACGTTCTGCTAAAGTGGCTGAGAGAATGTTTTTCATTTGTTATCTTGAAACATTGTGCCAATGTGTTTTTGAGAACATTTTATAATTTGTTACCTTAACGACATCCACAAAACATCCTCAAAATGTTACAGGAAGAATGTTCTATCTTTGTTAAACCGTCACATTAGAAGAATGTTTTGTTAAAACATTTCGTGACCTCAAGCCTCAATGATGTTCTTATAACGTTCTAGTAATGTAGCTGAGAATGTTCTTCATTTGTTATCTTGAAACATTGTGCCAATGTGTTTCTGAAAACATTTTATAATCGGTTACCTCAACAACATCCTCAAAACATCCTCAAAATGTTACGGGAAGAATGTTCTATCTTTGTTAAACCGTCACATTAGAATAACATTTTAAACAAAACATTTCATGACCTCAAGCCTCTATGATGTTCTAATACTGTTCTACTAATGTGACTGAGAGAATGTTCTTCATTTGTTTTCTTGAAACATTTTCCCAGTGTGTTTCTGAGAACATTTTATAATGTGTTACCTAAACAATATCCTCTAAATGTTGCGGATAAAATGTTCTATCTTTGTTAGACCGTCACATTAGAAGAATGTTTAAAAAAAAAAAAAAAAACATTTCATCACCTCAAGCCTCAAAGATATTCTTATAACGTTCCACTAATGTGGCTGAGAGAATTTTCTTCATTTGTTATCTTAAAACATTGTGCCAGTGTGTTTTTGAGAATATTTTATAATCTGTAACCTCAGCAACATCCTCAAAATGTTGTGGATAAAATGTTTTATCTTTGTTAAATCATCACATTTGAAGAACGTTTTAAATAAAACATTTCATCATCTCAAGTCTCAATGATGTTCTCATAACGTTCTACTAATTTGGCTGAGAGAATGTTCTTCATTTGTTGTCTTGAAACATTGTGTCAATGTGTTTTTGAGAACATTTTATAATCTGTTTCCTCAACAACATCTTCAAAATGTTGCGGATAAAATGTTCTATCTTTGTTAAACCATCACATTTGAAGAACATTTCAAACAAAACATTTAATCACCTCAAGTCTCGATGTTCTTATAACGTTCCACTAATGTGGCTGAGAGAACGTTCTTCATTTGTTGTCTTGAAACATTGTGCCACTGTGTTTTTAAGAACATTTTATAATCGGTTACCTCAGCGACATCCTCAAAATTTCCTCAAAATGTTTTGGATAAAATGTTCTATCTTTGTTAGACCGTCACATTAAAAGAATGTTTTAAACAAAACATTTCATCACATCAAGCCTTAATGATGTTCTTAGAACGTTCTACTAATGTGACTGAGAGAATGTTCTTCATTTGTTTTCTTGAAACATTCTACTAATGTGTTTTTCAGAACATTTTATAATATGTTACCTCAACAACATCCTCAAAACATCCTCAAAATGTTGCAGGAAGAATGTTTTATCTTTGTTTACACTTAACGTTATAGGAACATTTAAAAAAAATTATAAACATTCTTAGAACATTTTTTAAACATTACAGTAAAATGTTTTCTTTCAAACATTAAAAATTATTTTACGGAATGTTAGCCAAAGTTCTGAGAATGTTCCCTGCTAGCTGGGTTTTCACTGACTTAGTAGAATGCTTTAACACTTAGCTAAGTGTTGCTAGCATGTTTTATTATGTTTCTAGCATGTTGCCAGCCTATTTAACACTTTTTGACACTTTTTAATTTGTTCCACAGAGTCCATAAAAGTGTTAACATTGTCATTTCCTTTTACCAGCCGGTGGCGCTATGACTATGACTGAATTTGGTCATGGGTGTTTGTTTGGAAAAGAACACCTATCACACAAGTGAAGTTTGGGGAAGATCGGACATTGCTTGCCTGAGTTACAGCAACTTCCTTTTTCACTACATTATTAGCATGCTTTAACACTTAGCTAAGTGTTGCTAGCATGTATTAGTATATATCTAGTATGTTACCAGCCTATTTAACACTTTTTGACACTTTTTAATATGTTCCTAGGAGTCTGTATTAGTGTTAACCATGTCACTTCCTGTTACCAGCAGGTGGCACTATGACTATAACTGAATTTGGTCATTGGTGTTTGTTCAGGACAGAACACCTATCACATGTGTGAAGTTTAGGGAAGATCGGACATTGCTTGGCTGAGTTACAGCAACTTCCTGTTTCACGGCAAACATCAAAATTTGTCAGGCCGTCAGGGACACACCCCTTGACGAAAACTCGAAACCTTCGCAATTTAACATCACAAAGGTCTTATGATGACCCTGACCAAATTTTAAGATAATCCGATTAAAACTGTAGGAGGAGTTTGTCAAATGACGAGGCATGGAAATGGCAAAAACTGCACAAAAATCATACAGGAAATTCAAAATAACTTACTTCCTGTTGGGTTTTGGATTTTGTACCAAGAGACTTTTTTGTAGGTAATGGTGTGTTACATGTGTGTACCAATTTTCATGAATGTACGTGAAACACAGCTCGAGGCGCACTCCGTTGAAATTTAACAGGTGGCGCCATCGAGCCATTTTGCCACACCAACTTCTGAAACCTATATCAGATGTACATTTTCGCCAGTCCTGATGCGTGTGCAAAGTTTCGTGAGTTTTGGAGTATGTTTAGGCCCTCAAAAATGCGACTCATTACGGAGAAGAAGAAGAAGAAGAAGAAGAATTAAAGCTGCAAGCAGCGATGAACGGGCCCTCGCACCCGGGCTCACCGCCATAGTGTGGCTTTAGTAAAAAGGTGAACGTTGAGAAATATGCATTTAATGTCTTAAATATAAGTGGAATATATCAAAGTATATCCCATATATGTGCCAATCTTACCGTTGCCAGCAGGTGGCGCTATCATTATAATGGAATATTGGCCTTCAGATGTGTTCAGGCCAGGACTCTTATCAAACATGTGAAGTTTGGGGAAGATTGAACATTTTATGCTTGAGTTACAACAACTTCTCTTGCTGTGGCAAGACATCAAATTTTGTCATGGCGCCATGGAAATGCCCTTTAACAAAAACTCAAGATCTCCAAAAGTTAACATTGCACAGGCCTTTAGATTAGACTGACCACAAAATATATTTTAATCTCAAAAAAATTATAGGAGTAGTTTGTCGCAGCGTAAAACATGTCACTTCCTGTTGCCAATAGGTGGCGCTATGACTATAACTGAATGTGGGCATGTAGATCTGTTAAGGGCAGAAGTTTTATCTAACATGTGAAGTTTGGGGCAGATTGGACATTGTATGTCTGAGTTACAGCAACTTCATTTTCATGGCGAAACATCGAAATTTGTCAGGCCGCCATGGACACGCCCTTTAACGAAATCTAAAGATCTTCGCAATTTAACATCGCAAAAGGCTTAAGATTACACTGACCCGGTTTGGTGTTGATCTGAATAAATCTCTAGGAGGAGTTCGTTAAAGTACAACCCCTGAAAATGGCAAAAACAACGCCAATTTTGCAGAGAAAATTCTAAATAACCGACTTCCTGTTTGGATTAGGATTTCGTACCAAGAGACTTTTTTGTAGGTATTGGTGTGTTACATGTGTATACCGATTTTTGTACATGTAAGTGAAACATAGCTCGAGGCACACTCTGTTGAAAGTGTATAGGTGGCGCTATCGAGCCATTTTACCGTACCTGATGGAATTATGGCATTCAGATGTGTTCAGGACAGGACTCTTATCACACATGTGCAGTTTGGGGAAGATCGGGCATTTTATGCCTGAGTTATAACATCTTTTATTCCCATGGCGAGACATCGAACTTCGTGATGGCGCCATGGACACGCCTTTTAACGGAAACTCAAGATCTTCACAACTTAACATCGCACAGGCCTTTAGATTAGACTGACCACAAAAAATACATTGATGTCATAAAATTTCTAGGAGTAGTTCGTCGCAGTGTAAAATATGTCACTTCCTGTTGCCAATAGGTGGCGCTACGACTATAACTGAATATGGGCATGTCAATATGTTCAGGTCAGGAGTCTCATCAAACATGTGAAGTTTGGGGCAGATTGGTCATTGTATGTCTGAGTTATAGCAACTTCCTGTTTCATGGCGAATCATCGAAATTCGCCAGGCCGCCACGGACACACCCATTAACGAAAACTCAAAAGCTTCGCAATTTAACATCGCAAAGGCCTTCAGATTAGGCATACCAAATTTTGTGTTGATCTGAATGAATCTCTAGGAGCAGTTCGTTAAAATACAACGCATGGAAATGACAAAAATGACACAAAATTTGCTCAAAATATTAGTAATAACCGACTTCCTGTTGGGTTTCGGATTTTGCTCCAAGAGACTTTTTTGTAGGTATTGGAGATTTACATGTGTATACCGATTTTCATACATGTACATGAAACGTAGCTCGAGGCGCACACCGTTGAACGTGTATAGGTGGCGCTGTTGAGCCATTTTGCCACACCCACTTCTGAAACCCATATCAGACGTAAATTTTCGCCAGTTCTGAGGTGTGTGCAAAGTTTCATGACTTTTCGAGCATGTTTAGGCCCTCAAAAATGCGATTCATTTTGGAGAATAATAATAATAATAATAATAATAATAATAATAATAATAAACGGAGCAATTCCAAGAGGGTCCTCACACCATCGGTGCTCGGGCCCTAATAAACGGAGCAATTCCAATAGGGTCCTCGCTCTGCAGTGCTCAGGCCCTAATAAACGGAGCAATTCCAATAGGGTCCTCGCACTGCAGTGCTCGGGCCCTAATAATAATAAATGGAGCAATTCCATTAGGGTTCTCGCACTGCAGTGCTCGGGCCCTAATAAAATAAAAAGATTTAACTTTGCTTGCCCATTACAGAACTTCCTGAGATTGCTAAAAGTTCATCTTTTACAATGAATTACGTTGCAAATAAGCAAATAAGTGCTGATGTGCTGATGGCCACTTATACAGATGGTAATAACACAAATGTGTCAAAGTAAATAATCCACTCACTCTATTCATATAGACGCGTTCACTTTGATAGCCATGATCATACAGTGATAGCGAGCTTATTTGGGCTGATTTGCACTCAAACAGATGGTAATCATGCAGATACATTCACATTCAACATAAAACACACCCTCACATATATAAAAACTGTCGAAAATTAAAAAGAAATTAAAAAAAAACAAAGAAAAAGACGATCGCTGTAAGTTCCGCCTCCATCAGCTGACAGGTTCGTCAGAGCGCGTCACATGGTCCCAGGAGGGAGCGCCAAATTCAAATAAACTATCTTCCGCCTATTTTTCATACATTCTTTTTTTCCGGTGGATCGCTTCATTCTGTTTGTGACACTGTACGCTGCAAAACCATTCCGTGTTTTTACTACCACGACGCAGTTTCCGACCGTGAGTTATTCCATAACGGACGCAAATAATTCTGTCGCTGAAGAAATGAAATGTAAACAAAGGAATTATGATCCATATTACAACGTTATTGCTTCGTTGGACTAAACGTGCTTCATGAGATGTTGTTCAGTGGACCCTTACCTTCCTAACTTACAGCTCTGGATTTATGGGATTTACAGCTCTGGATGTGTTTATGACTCGTTAGTACGACGGATCTGGTATGTACAGAGTTTTCTTTGCTCATTTTTTTATGTGTACTGCTTACACAAATGTAGCAAATACAGTCTTTATTGAAAAACAGCAATCTGTCGTTGATGCTTGAGGCTTAGATATTTATAATGATACATAGTTTGTCAAGATTGAATTTGTCCTGTTTCATTTAATCTATTCATAATCACTGACACGTGTGAGTGGTGAGGCTTTGAGGACGAGGGCGTTGGGGTGCAGGTTAACAGTATAAACACCAGTCTCTCCGTCACCGCAGCACCAGCACCGACTAACTGTGGTAGAATTGGTGGTACCATGCTAGAAGAGGCTGTTCCAGGATCAGACAAACCAACTGGTTGCCGCTCCTGCAACAGTCTCTCATTTTCGGCCTTCAATTTAACTATTAAATCCCTCATTACTTGTAACTCGTCCTCCATAATTTAGCAGAGAATTTACTTACCATAAGGGCCCAAGAAAATACTCACAAACCAGTCACCACTGTTCTACACAAAGACAAATACAACAAATACAGCAACAAACAACTTTACACCCTTGTATCCACCTTTGACCACACAACTGAAACCCTGCCGACTGCGCCGGATGTGGCGACCGAGCGCTTAGAACAGGAACACAACATAAATAGACCAACTACGCCACCCTGGGGGCTTTTTTTTTACCAGGGACTCGCCCTTAACATATTAGGAGCACACAAGGCTCTCAGGCTCGTATCAGCTGGAGTCAGGCACGAGACATTGGTGGGGTACAAACAGTAAAATCACTTTTATTAATTAAAATGATCCAAACAATCACACAGAAAGAAAACCACCATCAACAAAAAAAGGATATACAAAATTGGACGCTCCTGGCGACGGAAATTGGGGACGGCAGCCAAATCCTTCAACCCAAGGGGCCTCTCTATTCTCCTAAAAAGAAAGAAACAAAGAAAACCACAAACACACGTGCACTCAGTCACACACCTCCGGGTGGCACAGCAATTACTCCAAAACACCACCAACAAGATGAGGAAGGCTGCCGCCCTTAGTTTCCTTGCCGCCCAGGCCTCCAATAAAGAACACACATCAGACTCATACACCACAAAATAAAGAAAACAAAAAAAAGAAATACACAAAAACAACTATTTGACCCAAATGCACAATGTTCGTCTCAAACCAGTGTGATAACAAGCATTCTCGTCATAGACAGATACATTCCAGATGATCGTTACCCCACCACATTGTTGAATTTTACACGTTCACCACTTCAATCAGGGTACTCTCAGGAGAACAATTGGATAACTAAACGGCCTCAGGAAAATAAAGACCAGGTGTTTGTTTAAATCGTACCGGGCCACGAAGACCGCACTTGAGTCAAAAAGATTTAAACAAAACACACATTCACATAATAATAAATAGACAAAAAAGTGTAACACATATGCAGGTCATCGATTCATGGGTTAAATTCAGCCTGGCGCCAGCCTGGCTGGACTTAAATTATTTTACGACAAGAAATTCCAGAGTCACGTGGGCGAGCCTCAAAGAAGAAATGAAAACCCCCAACCACATTCCTGAACACAAAGGAAACCTTTCGTATAAGTTCCTTACTTTTGTAAGTCCTTATTAATATGTATTTTAAATATGTTTATGGATTGCATAAAATGGTTAATTCTTGTTATGTGAAGAGTATAAGTTGCTAGCTTATACTTTAGGAAATGTCTCTCCTCACTTTAACTTTCTCAAATAGTCATGTGTATGTAACCCCCACTTTTGCTGGTCGTAAAACTTTACGACCACCCTGGACAACAGGAGGGGAGAGAAGCCAAATCACTGGTTTCTTTTCCCCAATGCATTCTATGGAATGTATTCATTACCTTTTTGTTTTTATGTTTTATAAATGTATTACGTATTCCCTTTTGGTACATTTAGATGTTGCCCATATAAATTGGGACTATTTGCAGTGTTATCATGTGTTAATCAAATCTTTAAATATGTGTAATTCTGCATTTGAATGTAACTTCATGTTTTGATCACTTATATATATTATGTTTAGTATCTTTGTGATCGTCATGCTCTGACAGACCCATTTATCTAGAGCAAAGTAATGAAAAATGTATGTAATCTGAATTACAAACTTGCTAGAATAATCCCTGGAATTTGGACAAGCTCTAGATCTCCAGGGGGTTGTCTCCACAGAGACAAAGGAACTTTTCCCTCCGCTTCAGATCGCGGACTTTCATTGGCTGTTTACGCGAAAAAGGGGCGTGAACCATTTCAAGCCATAAGAACGACCGAACAAGGTCCGCTCTTTCTCTTCTTCTCCTTCTCCGTTCTCGGACACGCTGCTCTCCTGTGCGACCAACGTTGCTTCCGCACGGCCTTAGGCCGCGCTCATAGCGCAAGCCCCCTCAGCACAGGGGCTGAGAGAAAAAAAAAACATTTTAATGGCTCCTTTGGAAGCTTTCGTTCTTTTCTTTTCTTTTCTTTTCTTTTCTAAGTTTATTCAACTATTCGCCTCTCCACGCAAGGAAGACGAATTCTGGAACATTGTTTGTTGAACCTTTCAAATACCGCGCGAGGACAGAACAAAGGACCACGTGCTCCACGCTCACGCCGAGATCAAGCGCAGCGTGCACGCGCGTCACATGGCCTCCGGCGCACGCCCTCTGTTTTCAAAAGGACAAGCGTGCAAAGCTCACAAGCTCGACGCCGATCTCACGCCACGCACATTGGACACTTTGCAAGTATCACTTTCTCTATGGAGATTTAAATGCTGCTTTAAATTATTGCTGTGATCTGATCGTTGTTGGCTTCCAAAAGTTACTGACTATGATTTCCATACCTGAGCTCCTTATGTGATCTCATTCTATTTTCTCTCTCTCTCTCTCTCTTTTATTTGGATTCCGTTATGTCTTGTAAAGCTTACTGTTTGTATTGTCGTACGCATATTTACTCTGTGTGATTTGTAGTTTGATGTATTACTAGTTTAATTATTAAAAACCCATATACTGACGATTGGCTTGGACTCCACCCCACTCACATTATGAGTCACTGAGATGTCTGATCTATAGCTACAAGCTCTAAATTTAGAAACTAAATTTATCATAAGGATAGGATAATATTTTCATGGCCAGAGAATACTTTTCCTTGAATTATAAGGCGTGATAACTTTATTGAAAATCGATAGGTCAACAGTGGTTTGCTGGACATACCACTGTTTGATTTGCAGTAATTTACAGTAAGAGATATCACAATAATTGGTATGAAGAATGGAATATTGACATATTAATGAGTAAGTTACAGTGCCCTGTGATTATTTATTGGTATAGGCAATTGAGCTATTTTTCATAATCAATCAAATTTAATGTAACTGTCATCTGAGATATAAATTAATCATATTCCTGATTAATTATTCAAATTCCCTATATATCATTTGAGTTAATTATTCTGTAAAACTCAATGTTGTTACATTTTATGGTGGAGAATGCAGGCATTTCAAACTTCGTTTTGTGAGCAATCAATCTGTGTATATGGTTTTTAATAATTTCTGCACGTGCGCTATGAAATTATGTAACGTTACTTGTGAGATAAGTCGCAAGACGCGAACTCACTCAACTGACTGAGGCAAAAAGCTGGTCAGTCAGCGCGATAGATATTTGTAGAAACTTAACAGTATAGTCACTGTTATTTTTAATGAAGTAAACTGCAGTATAATGTTAAAAGTATCCTGTTAAGAAAGACCAAAATCTTTTTACAGTGAGAACATTTTAATATGAATAATTAAAAGATAAAGAAATCTTTTATTAGTTGCAACATGTAAATCTGAACATGAGCGATGTTCCTCTGATTCAGTTAAAAAGGCCTTGCTTATTAAATATCGTTATTGAATTCGTGGTAAACCACAGTAATATTCAAAAATAAAACGATAAAAACTCCTGGTCTAAAATTGGCTTAGCTACCCGATTTTTAAACCTAAAACATTTAAATCATAAGTGCTATTTTGATAAATGTTTATTGGAGTCAACAGTTGGAAAATTCCTGTTTTTGTTACATTTGTGTTTTGGAAGTGAACGGATCCTTCCTTCATCCTATGTTAATATAGCACCTCAGAGATTAAAACCTTTGGTTTGTTACTTGTGATTTTTGATGCAGAAAATCAGCCTGACAAACGATCAGATAATTTCTTTTAATTTTAAAGTCATATTGAAATTGTAATTCCGCTCTCTAAACACCAGAGGGAACGTGTGGGTTAGAAATTTCAGGGTACGCCCTGCTTTCTGATTCCAGCTTGCATGAGTGCAAAGTTGCCATCCCGTGGCCGTTTCAGATAATGCACTCTAATTGATAATCTTTCCCCTTGATGTATTTGAATTAGATGTCTAAATTCTCGATAAATATTTGCATTTACAGCTTTGCTCGTGCGAATATTATTACAGGGAAACAAAAGAATGTTCCCTGCCTTTGACTGTTTACATTTACTTTGAGTTTGTTTCAAACATGATTTGAATTAAAATGTAATTGTTAATAGTGGAAATCTAGATGTTTCAGGTCAACCACTGATTGACCCACTTAGAAGGTAAGCCATCTAGTGGCAGTCTCCTGTTAAATCGACTAACAGACCTCTGTCTTTTCCATTCTGTTTGAACTGCATGTCCACTTTTACCCTCCTTGATTAATCTCACACTGTTTGATTAATTTCATGATCATTAATGATAACTTACAAGCTATCATGGGTTATTATAGGATATTATTCAGATTTTCCTTTTAATTCATACATGCTTATTTTAAATTTTGATTTAAACCAGTTTTGAATTTTTAATTTGAATTAAGTTTTCTGCTCAGCAGGTTAAAGACAGAGAAGCAGTACCCCCCCCCCCCCCTTGTGGTGAAAACCAGCTACTCCTTCTCCCTTGTTTCATTCCTGTCTTTTACTTTGATTTCTATTATTTTTCTTCTCCCTTTGACTTAGGTTATTTTGATAATTACCATGATTATCATAATTCCTTTGTTTTTGTTTATCATTATTAGGTAAAGCTGTTACCTCTCATTGCTACATATATATTTACTCAGTTGATGATTAAACAAACCATACCTTAATTCACTTTAAGTTTCTTTTGTTCATCCTTTGTGTATATGATTGTAGAACTCCCTTGGTGATTGGACGGTCATCTCAGGTTTCCAGTGAGCAAGGGGGCCGACCGGCGTTACCAACACTGGCCGTGAGTGAAACTCGGTCCCTCTTATCTCTGTCCGTTTGCGGCACGCAGTGGAGACATCAGCAATTTGGCACTCCAACGGTGATCAATCAGTCCAGCCGACACACAACGCAATCTCTGGGACCAGTACCTAAACCGGGGCCTAAATCGGGGGCCACTTTCTTTTCGAAGAAAGGGTTCTGGGGAACAGCCCAATTTTGTAGTGCTGTCTGGCGGTTGACATCTTGGTGTTGTCGGTTGTGTTTAAAGTCACAAGCTGTTTGAGAGGGCGCAGCGTCAGAGTAACGGAGGGCCAGGGACACTGCGGTTGAGTGTTTGGGAGCGCCAGGGAGGCTGACCGTGCCGCTGGATTCCACCAGGTGAACCAAATGTGATAAAACCCATCCACTTATTATAAGCCACAGAATATTAGATATTCCCCAGGATATATTTTAAGTGTTTGACCCTTTTGCTTCTTTAAGCCACACAATATTCCTAGGTTTCCTACCCAGACCCAACTCACCTGTTGGCCCTATCTTAAAACCTAGCAGTAGGCTTAGGCCTCCTTATTACCACTAACACATTGTGTTTCTATTGTTTTCATCTCATTTCAAGTGTTGTGTTTCACTTTGATCTTTTTCTACCCTCTGTTCTGTTGTGATTTGTTTCTTTCATTTCACATAGAGACAGTAACCTGGGAGCCACCAATGAAGTTAAATAGTAGAGCGACCACCAGCAGCCGGTGTCATCACACGACCCGCTAGACTACTGCCTGTCGAATCTCCATTTCAGGTCCTTCGTTGACCCAAGTTAATTGGCTACTTAACTGTCTGACTGTTTGCATCAGTCAGCCCCAAAATTCTCATGACAGCACAGTCCGTATGAATATAGCTCGTTAAACGTAGAACGAACTTGCATTGGTCTTTTTGTGTGTGTGTGCTGTGTTTCTCTCACCGACAGAGAACCAGGATGTTCCAGGCATCCAGTCCAGCAGTCCACGGGGGCCACCTCTCGACATGGTTGAAAGCAGTGACGACCCCCTTCCTGCCCAAGGACGCCAGTAACCTGCAGCACCCAGAGCAACTAGACACCGAGCTAGATGATCTGATGGCACGCGATCCAAACCAAAACGACTTCTACGGAGAATTCGCCAGGATCTTCGGAAGCCTAGTTCACATTCTCGTCGCCCAGGCACGGCTCAGTGAACGGAGCAACACCGCGGAGGAGGCCTGGAAGGACCAGGCCCCAACCCAGAGTCATCTGGATCAGCTCCTCCTCGAGACCCAGAACCAGCGCGAGAAAGAGGACGACACAGATCCAGAGCTACAGAAAGGAGTTGAAAGACTTCACAATGCCCTGCAAGATCTTCGCCTCGACACAGATCAAAGAGAACAGCTGGAGAGAGAAGCCCGAAAAGAACTCAACAAAAAACTCCAGCAAGGCGACGCTCTCCTAAAAAGAGCAGAGACTGAACTGAAAGAAAGAGACTATAAAACCTGGGCCTGCAAAACACACTTGCAAGCGGCCCGAGCTAAATTCAACAAGCTTACTCTGCAGAGAGATGAGCTCCAAGATGAACTTGACACTGTTCACACAGAACTGAGACAATCTCACAGATTACAGAGTGGCTGCATCGGAGAAACGCACACCACAAAATTTCTCCCGGGCCGCCACTCCAACCATTTCAGCCAAGAACCCAGAGCTGGAAAAGGGGGTGTAAGCTCACTTCTAAGGAAATCACCAGCCAGCTTACAAGAACACCTGTCAACAACGGAGGGGAGAGAACCCTTCCAGAGAATGCATGTCACCAAACCCTGCACTGCTCACTGAGATCTTCACAAGCTAGCCAGAAGCATCTCTACATTCAATCCAGATCCTGCAGGAGGACATGACGTTCATGCTTCTTTACAAGCCATTGACTTTCATTTGCAAACTGTCGCCAACGTGACAGATGTGAACACATTGTACCTGTTAAAAAATCATGTCCATCCGTAATGTGCATTGCTTTCTGGATCGTCAACCAGAGACTGGCAAAGCGTACTACCAGCAACTGCTACAGAATTTGATTCTTGAATTCTCTGATCCAAACTCAGACCATGGGCTCCTCATTGCTATGGACCTCAAACAGGGCCGATTTGAAAACCCACAGACTTTCTGTAGTCAGCTACGAAAAGCCTACTTCGGAGCATGCAACGAACCAGGTATGGAACAGAATGTCAACTTAAAAACTCTGTTCCTCCTAAACCTACATGCCAGTTGGAGTTTTCATCTCAGAGTCCCAGCGTGTCCACGTAACAGGACTACACAAGAGTTATGGAACCTAGCCCACAAAGCTTGCACCAAGCAAAAGACTATTTGTGAAAAGACTGTGAAAAAACCCAAAGTCTCTGTCTCTGAGCACTGCTTGGAGTTAACCCTAGATGGCGCCCTACAACACCACAGTCACAGACATTTTTACAGAGAGTCAATACCGTTCCGAGCCCACGTCAGAAAAACACAGTGCAGCCACGTCTGAGACAGCAGAGATCCTGAGGGTGCTGAAAGATCTTCTTCACATGAAAACTCGCAAGGAAGATGAGCCAAGCACCCAAAACACTGCCCGTCATCTACAGACCACAGAGCTAACTGTCACAGCACAAGGTGACAGCATCACCCAAGCTCCACAGTCAACAGCTGCACACCCTGAACGAGACAGCACAGGTCCTCACACCAGGTACCACAAACACAAGGTACCAGAAAATGCTGTTTTGACTACCTGCCTTCGCAGCGAGCTACACAAGACCGGTCCTCACCACCCACCGATCGTCACACCTGCCCTGATGCCAACATTCCTGGGCAGCCTTGTCAAAAAGGGGGTGGGCCGAAAAGGAGTCAACAGGAAAGACCTGATCGACACAGGATCAAACCTGACGGTGATCTCATCTCACCTGACGGTGATCTCATCTCACCTAGAACCAGACTGTCAGGTCGCAGAGGTCACGGGAACTCCCACAGAGCCAGACGGTCAGGTCACAGAGGTCACGGGAACCCCAACAGCCAGCCATGAGTACAACGCCCTAACGACAGGCTCAAGTTCATGCCTCTGTACCTTAATCAACAAACAGGGTACGGTGGTACCAGCTTACACCAAAGGGGTCGCTGTTTGGCTCAACCTGCAATGTGGTCAAACCTTACACCACACGCTGGGTTTCTTCCAATCCTCACCTGAATGTGTGGAACTCGGACTCACACTTGCAAACAACAAGCATGTCAAACACCAACACCTGTTCCAGCAATGTGATAACATCACAAAAACACACAATGTGATCGTGTACTGGAAGAAGGTAAAAGGACACTCGAAGTTACCAAGTCTAGACAAGGACTTTAAAGATCACACTGACACCCTTGCCAAAACTGGCACACTAAACAACATTCTGTGGTCACTCCCAACCCACCCACCCACATTCAAGGTTGAAGTGATTACACACAGCATAAGGACTTTACTAGCTAAACTGCCTACCTCAGAATCGCTTACGCTGGCTCCGTTGTCTACACAGACCAACATAGCGGACATGCGGGCTTCTGAAACCTCGATAATGACTTTGCTTTACCACCTCTCAGACCCCTCCATCCACCCTGGCAACCAGTCTACAGTCACTGACAACCAAAGCCCCAGACCACTGCATGATACACAAACAATGCTGCATGCACAGAACAATATTGTGGGTTGTGCACCGTCTGACATCACAATGCCAGGGCTTGTAATGCCACGGAGCAAAAGGGGGATAATGCCAATATATTTCCATGACGCAGCATGTGCTGCACCATGCAGCACCAGAGCCACTGACAAAACACTGAAGCAAGCGTCATGCCAGCAGCAAGATGTGGCAAAACATGGGCGAGGGCGAGCTAAACCCAGTCGCCGCCCACGAAGCAAAGAGACTGTCCTGTCCAACCAAAGACAGGCCTTGTTTGTTTCTTTCTCCCCTTTCTCTCTCTCTCTCCCTATTATCTGTACCAGGATGCTGCTGTGGTTTGCCGTGCCGTGCTGTCAGCCAAAGAGAGGACAGCTGCCACCGAGAAAACCGCTGAGACTCCTGACTACCGATGACAGGGCACGCTACCCCAGCACTGTAACCGAATACAGCTGTACAAGGTTCCGATTGAGAGAGGACTCCCTCACTCACACTGAGGCCGATGCAAAACACATGTTCAGCCAACATGAGAAAGTGACTGTTACACAAATGGAGTTAAGTGGACACCACCACCGCTCCAAACAGTTCCCGGGAGCTTTGCTTAGAGCCGCTGCTGCCGCCAGAATGTTTAACATTGTTATGTCCAGTGTCAATGCAGTGAACCAGACCGTAAACTCCTTAAAACCACTGTTTACTGTCTTCCAGAAGGACTTTACCCAGACTCAGCTGTTTACAGCGTTAACAACAGACATGCTGTGGGAGGTTACCTCCTCCAATGACAGCCTAACCACGAGTAAAACCCCACCGTACATGATACCCTTAAGCCTTGTGTTAACTGTGCCGTCTTACGCCATCACCATGCCAGCTGACCTGCAACAAATACACCTGGCCAACTCTCTGGATAGCGCCTTCCTACGGCACGTCAACCCCAAACAGAGAGAAGTGAACGTGCTCCTGAACCAACCCATCAGCGAGTCAAGCCAAGTCTACAGACCTAAAGACATTGTCAGTGTCAGGATGTGGAAAAGCAACACCCACACCAAAACACACATTCCAAATGTGGTGGCCTACCACGACAGCGACAGACAGCTGTACCTGGCCCCAAACATGCACATGTGTGCTTTGTCCAAAGACATTCATTATCTCTGCCTTAGCAAACCCTTCCTCAGAACAACTCTGAAGGAATCTGCGAGCTGCAACCCTGGGTCAGCGATACGTGCTGCCCTGCCGAAGCCAAGCCTCGTACACAAGCCACAGAAACGCAAGCAGAGATTGTGGGTAACAGATGGCTTGTCAACACTCCTGTGCGCTCAGCTATGCTGACCTATGACCAGCATGACACCGCCACCTGTGGCAACCTGCTTGACCAAGCACTGAAAGGTACCACCCAACACATTGACATTACTCCTGTCGACACAGCCCTCCAAGCACAGCCTCGACAGCCCGTTCTGAACCCGTCATCTGCGGTCCGAGTCTGGACTGCTCCCGACACTTCACGGTGCATCTCCACCGTCATTGGTCCCGCCCTGACTCTTGGCGTGACCTTCATCCTATACAGGATACTCAACGAGATGCAAACCTCTACAGCCAAACTCAAGACAACTGTGGCTGGAGGTCTCCGATGGAATCCCCGGAAAGGGGGTGCCAAGTCAAAGACAACACCGAACCTCATCAAGCTGAATCCTCAGCTTCAGGAACCACCTGCCATCATGACCCACCTGCTACATGACCATCACGATTCACCTGTCATCTGCCCATCCTGATGATTGCCGTCTGATGATGTCCACACAGGGACTTCATCTGACGTAAAGGGGGAGATGTAACACATATGCAGGTCATCGATTCATGGGTTAAATTCAGCCTGGCGCCAGCCTGGCTGGACTTAAATTATTTTACGACAAGAAATTCCAGAGTCACGTGGGCGAGCCTCAAAGAAGAAATGAAAACCCCCAACCACATTCCTGAACACAAAGGAAACCTTTCGTATAAGTTCCTTACTTTTGTAAGTCCTTATTAATATGTATTTTAAATATGTTTATGGATTGCATAAAATGGTTAATTCTTGTTATGTGAAGAGTATAAGTTGCTAGCTTATACTTTAGGAAATGTCGCTCCTCATTTTAACTTTCTCAAATAGTCATGTGTATGTAACCCCCACTTTTGCAGGTCGTAAAACTTTACGACCACCCTGGACAACAGGAGAGGAGAGAAGCCAAATCACTGGTTTCTTTTCCCCAATGCATTCTATGGAATGTATTCATTACCTTTTTGTTTTTATGTTTTATAAATGTATTACGTATTCCCTTTTGGTACATTTAGATGTTGCCCATATAAATTGGGACTATTTGCAGTGTTATCATGTGTTAATCAAATCTTTAAATATGTGTAATTCTGCATTTGAATGTAACTTCATGTTTTGATCACTTATATATATTATGTTTAGTATCTTTGTGATCGTCATGCTCTGACAGACCCATTTATCTAGAGCAAAGTAATGAAAAATGTATGTAATCTGAATTACAAACTTGCTAGAATAATCCCTGGAATTTGGACAAGCCCTAGATCTCCAGGGGGTTGTCTCCACAGAGACAAAGGAACTTTTCCCTCCGCTTCAGATCGCGGACTTTCATTGGCTGTTTACGCGAAAAAGGGGCATGAACCATTTCAAGCCATAAGAACGACCGAACAAGGTCCGCTCTTTCTCTTCTACTCCTTCTCCGTTCTCGGACACGCTGCTCTCCTGTGCGACCAACGTTGCTTCCGCACGGCCTTAGGCCACGCTCATAGCGCAAGCCCCCTCAGCACAGGGGCTGAGAGAAAAAAAAACATTTTAATGGCTCCTTTGGAAGCTTTCGTTCTTTTCTTTTCTTTTCTTTACTAAGTTTATTCAACTATTCGCCTCTCCACGCAAGGAAGACGAATTCTGGAACATTATTTGTTGAACCTTTCAAATACCGCGCGAGGACAGAACAAAGGACCACGTGCTCCACGCTCACGCCGAGATCAAGCGCAGCGTGCACGCACGTCACATGGCCTCTGGCACACGCCCTCTGTTTTCAAAAGGACAAGCGCGCAAAGCTCACAAGCTCGACGCCGATCTCACGCCACGCACATTGGACACTTTGCAAGTAGCACTTTCTCTATGGAGATTTAAATGCTGCTTTAAATTATTGCTGTGATCTGATCGTTGTTGGCTTCCAAAAGTTACTGACTATGATTTCCATACCTGAGCTCCTTATGTGATCTCATTCTATTTTCTCTCTCTCTCTCTCTCTCTCTCTCTCTCTTTTCTTTGGATTCCATTATGTCTTGTAAAGCTTACTGTTTGTATTGTCGTAGGCATATTTACTCTGTGTGATTTGTAGTTTGATGTATTACTAGTTTAATTATTAAAAACCCATATACTGACGATTGGCTTGGACTCCACCCCACTCACATTATGAGTCACTGAGATGTCTGATCTATAGCTACAAGCTCTAAATTTAGAAACTAAATTTATCATAAGGATAGGATAATATTTTCATGGCCAGAGAATACTTTTCCTTGAATTATAAGGCGTGATAACTTTATTGAAAATCGATAGGTCAACAGTGGTTTGCTGGACATACCACTGTTTGATTTGCAGTAATTTACAGTAAGAGATATCACAATAATTGGTATGAAGAATGGAATATTGACATATTAATGAGTAAGTTACAGTGCCCTGTGATTATTTATTGGTATAGGCAATTGAGCTATTTTTCATAATCAATCAAATTTAATGTAACTGTCATCTGAGATATAAATTAATCATATTCCTGATTAATTATTCAAATTCCCTATATATCATTTGAGTTAATTATTCTGTAAAACTCAATGTTGTTACAAAAGGAAGCTTAATTCAAAACAACAATGAACAGTGATGACTACGAATAATAAGCATCAAAAGCCACTTTAAATACAGCCCTTTAAATTCTGAGCACCCAAAATCAACTCCCGGGTAATGGAAACATCCGTACCAATTCTCCTAGAATGAAAGAGAAAAGTTAACGTTCCTGGTGCCGTCGAGGTCGGAGATGTCGCAATGACACTAGTTAATAAGGCTACACAGTAGAGCAGCACATGGGCTAGTAAGTTTGTGGTCGCTCAGCGTTCGTATATCAGTGAAGTTAAGCAAAACAGCAGCATGCAGTAAGTTTATGGTCACTCAGCAGTAGGGGTGTCACGATTCTCCAAATCCTCGATTCGATTGCATTTTTGATTCTAAGGTCACGGTTCGATTCGATTCTCAATTTTTACATTTATTCTCTTTAAAGCACAGATTGTCATTTTTCAAACTAGACTTTTATGTAATATAATATCTGACCTTTGTTTGCAATGTACCACATTACACTGTCAAATTTAAAACTTTTATTAACAACATAATGTAACAATAACTTATATCTTTAGTCAATTGAAAACTTAAAATAAACTGCCATCCAGTTTCTCTTTTGTAAGTGCAGTCACAAAAGATGACATTCAAGTTCATAACAAAACAAACAAAAACAATAAAAAATGACTAAACTAACCTTCAAATATTACGATGTATCTATTTAAAAGATTAAAGATAAAACACTTGTTAAACACTTCACTGTCATTCATTTAGATTTATATATATATATATATGTATGTATGTACAGTATGTGTGTGTGTGTGTGTGTGTGCATCATTACAGTCTGTAAAATATGTGTATCTCTTATTACAAGACTGCAATCACTAGCAATCAGAAGAATTCCAGTGAATCAAGTATCTACAAAAGATCTACTCTATAAACAATGCATTAAATTACATTAAAGACAAAAATAAATTAAACAAGCAAAATAAATGATTACTCGCATGTATCTGGTCCACTGATGAAGTCATGGGTCAAGTCAAGTGAATTATTACTCATTTTCTAACAGGCGTCGAATACTGACTTTAGGAAAAGGGGAATAACCAATGACATTTGAGATAACAACTAAAACAGCAAGCCCCGCCCCACGACTGACAAAAATAAAATTGTTCGCGCGAGCAGAGGTGAGATGATCGAGCGCGAGGATGTGGGGAATGAGCATGCGCGCGCGAGGGCTTTTATTGCGCGCAGAGTACATGTCACGCGCGCGCGAGAGTTTGAAATGAGCTCGCGGGCTCCCGTTTCTTCGCATCCGATTCAGTTTTCCTCTCGCGGAAGCCATATAGCGCGCGCGCCAGCATCAGTTGAATGCTCGGTTATTTTTGTCATTGATTTGCCGTCATACAACATGGGGGCGTGGCAGCATCGACGATTCCATTTTTTAATTCGAAGTTCGAGACTGTGACTTAATTTCGATCGATTTCGATTTAAAATCTAAATCGTGACACCCCTACTCAGCAGTCGTATATCCGTGAATTTAAGCAAAACAGCAGCCTGCAGTAAGTTTATGGTCACTCAGCAGTCGTATATCCGTGAAGTTAAGCAAAACAGCAGCCTGCAGTAAGTTTATGGTCACTCAGCAGTCTTATATCCCTGAAGTTAAGCAAAACAGCAGCCTGCAGTAAGTTTATGGTAACTCAGCAGTCGTATGTTGAACCGGACTTCTGATTAAAACGTCCAGTGAACGACAATGATGACGAACAACCCACCATAACCTTAAACAGGCATATGAAACACACCTGAACAGCATGTCATTAAAGAACCCACGAAACTCATCCGCTTCTCTAGAAGTTCGAACAACAACGAGCGCCGCCGAGTATATGGCGATTAGTTCCGCTGTCCACTCTCCAGCTCTTGCACACCGTGCCGGAACAACAACAATGACATGACGTCACGTGCAATGCCCTCCCAGGTTACGTACACCAACCGCCTTTATAGTCCTCATAACTAGAGCTAAATCACCATCCAGCCGAGCGTTAATAGGCACAACTAATGCCTACTGCTACACAGTGAAAGAATGTGATGTGAAAAAGATGGGTCAGGGTAGCTACTATCATTTTGGCCTTACAATTGCAATAATTTCAGAATTTAAAATTACAAGCGAGAGTGAACTGACAACAGATACATTGACTGTTCATGTGAATGTTGATGGATTACCTCTTTCTAGGAGCTCTAATATGCAGTTTTGGCCTAAATTAGCTCAAATAGTTGAATTACCAAAGGCAAATGTGTTTATAAATAGTGTATATGCAGGTCCCTGTAAACCTGAATCGCCTACATGCATGATTTTATAGAAGATTTAAAAGTTGTCACAAGAGTTGGTGTAACTTTTAATGGTAAACACTACAATGTACCACTGCCAGATGCGTTTATCTGTGACACCCCAGCAAGAGCCTTTTTAAAATGTGTCAAAGGACATGGTGGCTACAGTTTTTGTGAGCGTTGCACGCAGTATGGTATTTATCTTGATGGTAAAGTTGTATTTCCTGAAATGGATTCAAGCCTAAGAACAGACACTCAGTTTGATCAAATGTTTGATGAAGAGCACCACCACTCTAAATCACCTCTCCAGGGCCTAGGCATTGGCATGGTTTCCAGTTTTCCTTTGGACTATATGCATTTAGTTTGCTTGGGCATTGTCCGTAAATTAATTGCTCTGTGGTTCAAGGCACCATTGCAGTGTCGGGTTTCATCTTCTACTCTATCTGCTATCTCTGATCACTTGAAACTGTGTAGACCAAGCTTACCCTGAAGCTTCTCCAGAAAGCCACGTTCTTTGACTGAGTACAGCCAATGGAAGGCTACAGAATTCAGGCAGTTTTTATTATATACAGGGCCTGTTGTGCTTTTTCAAAGATTACCACGTCAACAGTACAAAAACTTTCTTGTGTTGTCATCTGCTATGAGAATACTTTTGTCTCCTATGTGTAGAGAATTCTATGGGTATGCCCAAAAATTATTAAGATGTTGTGTTACCAACTTTGAGAAGATATATGGGACAAAATATCTGGTTAACAATACACACAGTCTTTTACATTTAGCAGATAATGCTAAAAAGTATGGCCCTCTGGATTCAGTTTCATGTTTTCCATTTGAGAATTATTTGGGACAGTTGAAATAAATTGTGAGAAGACCACAGAATCCTGTGCAACAATTTGTCAGGCATGTTTATGAAAGGCAATTATTTGCTCACATGTCCGAATAAATGCCTGAAAATGTTAAACTGACACAGCCTCATGAATTTGGACCAATGCTGACAGAATTTCAGCTGCATCAGTATGTTCAATACAAAATGTTCAAACACAAAGACACAATGATTTCAAGCTCCATTGGTACCAATTGTTTTGAACTTGAGGGAAGAGTTGGGATTGAGCGGAACATTGTGCATTCCACTGTGACTGGAGGAACACATGTGGTGTATGAACTTTTTCAGACAGGGACATGTTTTTTCAACTACCCCCTTGATTCTACATCACTTGGAGTCTGTCTGCTATCAAAACTGTCTGGTCAGCTTTCCAGTGCTCCAGTGACAGACTTCACTAAACTGCTGCTTTTATTGCCTCTTTATCATATGTTTGTGGCTTTGCCTCAGCTACACAGTACATGATTTATTGAACTCTTTATGTTTGTGTTCATTTCTTTACATCTTTGTTTTCCAAAGTAATACATAAAGGGCTGATATACAGTATTGTTCAAAATAATAGCAGTATGTGACTAACCAGAATAATCAAGGTTTTTCGTATATTTTTTTATTGCTACGTGGCAAACAAGTTACCAGTAGGTTCAGTAGATTCTCAGAAAACAAATGAGACCCAGCATTCATGATATGCACGCTCTTAAGGCTGTGCAATTGGGCAATTAGTTGAATTAGTTGAAAGGGGTGTGTTCAAAAAAATAGCAGTGTGGCATTCAATCACTGAGGTCATCAATTTTGTGAAGAAACAGTTGTGAATCAGGTGGCCCCTATTTAAGGATGAAGCCAACACTTGTTGAACATGCATTTGAAAGCTGAGGAAAATGGGTCGTTCAAGACATTGTTCAGAAGAACAGCGTACTTTGATTAAAAAGTTGATTAGAGAGGGGAAAACCTATAAAGAGGTGCAAAAAATGATAGGCTGTTCAGCTAAAATGATCTCCAATGCCTTAAAATGGAGAGCAAAACCAGAGAGACGTGGAAGAAAACGGAAGACAACCATCAAAATGGATAGAAGAATAACCAGAATGCCAAAGGCTCAGCCAATGATCACCTCCAGGATGATCAAAGACAGTCTGGAGTTACCTGTAAGTACTGTGACAGTTAGAAGACGTCTGTGTGAAGCTAATCTATTTTCAAGAATCCCCCGCAAAGTCCCTCTGTTAAAAAAAAGGCATGTGCAGAAGAGGTTACAATTTGCCAAAGAACACAACAACTGGCCTAAAGAGAAATGGAGGAACATTTTGTGGACTGATGAGAGTAAAATTGTTCTTTTTGGGTCCAAGGGCCACAGGCAGTTTGTGAGACGACCCCCAAACTCTGAATTCAAGCCACAGTACACAGTGAAGACAGTGAAGCATGGAGGTGCAAGCATCATGATATGGGCATGTTTCTCCTACTATGGTGTTGAGCCTATTTATCGCATACCAGGGATCATGGATCAGTTTGCATATGTTAAAATACTTGAAGAGGTCATGTTGCCCTATGCTGAAGAGGACATGCCCTTGAAATGGTTGTTTCAACAAGACAATGACCCAAAACACACTAGTAAACGGGCAAAGTCTTGGTTCCAAACCAACAAAATTAATGTTATGGAGTGGCCAGCCCAATCTCCAGACCTTAATCCAATTGAGAACTTGTGGGGTGATATCAAAAATGCTGTTTCTGAAGCAAAACCAAGAAATGTGAATGAATTGTGGAATGTTGTTAAAGAATCATGGAGTGGAATAACAGCTGGGAGGTGCCACAAGTTGGTTGACTCCATGCCACACAGATGTCAAGCAGTTTTAAAAAACTGTGGTCATACAACTAAATATTAGTTTAGTGATTCACAGGATTGCTAAATCCCAGAAAAAAAAATGTTTGTACAAAATAGTTTTGAGTTTGTACAGTCAAAGGTAGACACTGCTATTTTTTTGAACACACCCCTTTCAACTAATTGCCCAATTGCACAGCCTTAAGAGCGTGCATATCATGAATGCTGGGTCTTGTTTGTTTTCTGACAATCTACTGAACCTACTGGTAACTTGTTTGCCACGTAGCAATAAAAAATATACTAAAAACCTTGATTATTCTGGTTAGTCACATTGTACTGCTATTATTTTGAACAATACTGTAACTATAGGTTTTCACTCCTACAGGATCAAACCAGGCTTGACACAGTTTATTAATTAAATCAGATGTGCTCTTGATAGATAGGAAAGAAAACCTGCAACCACAATAGCACTTTGCAAACAAGATGTGAAATCTGATTTATAGTTATTTGCATATATTCTGGAACAAATATTGTGGTACTAAACGCTAATGTGAATTTCAAAATCTGCCTCACTCCTTTTGTGTATCATTGTGTTTTATAGCATCTTATGCCGAAGCTAGGGTTAAACTCCACCAAGCTGAGTATTCATCAGACTTGACAGACACAGAAAATATCTCAAGAAAAAAAAAGGTAGGTGTTATTTGGAGCAATGCAGGTCAAATTCCATGCACTCTAGAAATAATATGAAGGTAGTAGGTGAAGTGTGTCTTATATGTTTGTGTAAACTTCTCTAGGCCAAGTGCAAAAATCCTCCAGAGTCAACTGAGCACTCAACTGCAATCAAGTGAGAATTCAGATTATTCAGAGGAGCTTCCACCCACTCCACCAAACCAACTCCTTTGGCCAGCAGTGAGAGAAGTGAGCAATTACTTCCAAAACCCCACTGCCCAACGAGGCACCAGCCCCACAGCTACAATTACCAGTCCCACAGCCCGAGGAGTTGCCAGCTCCCCAGCTACAGTTACCAGCCCGACGGCCAGAGGAGTGTCCAGGCCCGCAGCCCGAGGAGTTGCCAGCTCCCCAGCTACAGTTACCAGCCCGATGGCCCGAGGAGTGTCCAGCCCCACAGACCGAGGAGTTGCCATCTCCCCAGCTACAGTTACCAGCCCGACGGCCCGAGGAGTGTCCAGCCCCACAGCCCGAGGAGTTGCCAGCTCCCCAGCTACAGTTACCAGCCCGACGGCCCGAGGAGTGTCCAGCCCCACAGCCTGAGGAGTTGCCAGCCCAACTTGTGAAGCCATGTTCACTAAAATTCTAACAGTTTTAAAAGAAGTGAAGGAGACACTACGTGTTCATGGAAAGATGTTGAATGCCCTGCTGAAAAAGCAAGACGGATTAATGGTAGAGGTTCCTGAAGGAGTGGACTTACCTCTGAAAACCCAGGCTGACCTTGAGGCTCTTGATCAGAAGCTGGGGGATCGTAGTGTCATGTCTGCTGTTGTAAGTTTACATTACATGTTATAAGGCCTACAATTTTCAACCTGTCCTCCAACCAATACACTCTTATAGGTCGTTTGTCCAAATCCCTGAAATATGACCCATCAGAGTGTATACTACAATTGTAATTTCATGACGACAGACGCAACACGATACTGTCATTATTTTTATGCCCGCTAGAGGGCGCTTAACTTTAAAATGTAAATATAGGTTGTAATAAGTTGCTAGCACAAACGACCTATATGGTCGTTTTTTGTTGGAGGACAGTCTCACAATTTTATTTTAATTGATAAATTGTTGTGGTTTCTTTTTCTTTTTTTATTGCTATACCCTTTTAAGTCTAAAATAAAGTTTAAATATCAGTAAGAATTTGTACATAGATTGCATAGATTGCTATAAAAATATCTATTGCAACTAATTTTCTGTATACTTTCAGGAATTTATTTTATTAATCTTAGCTTATTGTTTTTGCAGTTTATGTAAACCTTTGTTTTCTGTCTTTGGCTCTCATCCTTAGGTTGCCATGGTGGTAGATGTGGGTGGCGCAAGTATAGATGATGCAACGAGAAGAATGATGAAATACGTCTTTTTAAATGAGCTGGCATTGGAGTAGAATTTGTTTGGCCGTCATGGGAAAAAAAGTTTAAAGATTTGCGTATTTTCAACGTTGTGTATGGTAAGTAAATTAACTAAGTAAAAACTTCAGTTGTTAATAATGATCTTAAATTTGATGGTGACAATTTACAATAAGTTTACATTGGTTAATGCATTAACTACCATCAGCTAACAGTGAGTAATGCTTTTGTTACAGTATTGTTCATTATTTAATGAAAACACAACTAACCATTGTTAATTCATATTAGCTCAGGTTCATTAAACTATATTAACAGCTAAAATGTTTTAATTTGGTTATGTATTAGTAAATGTTGAAATTAACATGAACTAAGATTAATAAATGCTTTAGAACTATTTGTCATTGTTATAAAGGTAATTAACTAACAAAAAATAGAACGTTATTGTAAAGTGTTACTAATTTCATTTTAAAATCTGCAGACAGAATGTCTGCTGTTACAGTATATTTATTTACTGAATTCTATTCCTTCCAGTTTCCTCCCCACATGCCTACTTAAGCCGGTAAATCCCGACATATGAAAATAATAGTCTGAAAATCTATTTTATTTAAATAGTCCAGTACATTAAACTTTTAGACAATTTTATTTATTTATTTTTAAATAGAAAGAGGGGTGCAGGTAATCACACAAGCTAATGTTCCTCCAAATAGCATTTCTTTAGAACATACTGTTATGGAATTTTTTTATCTTGTTATTTGATTGCATTAATCTCATTTAACTATATTTTTAACATACAATGAATAATGTAGTATAAATAGTCCATAGGGACATTGAGTTATTTTCTGTAACCTGCGCACATAATTGCTTTAGGTTGAAAAACAACATTTAAGGGGAAACTTTATCAGGGACTGGCAGTTTTGAGAGTAACCAGACATCTACCATGTAATGTGCATGAGATGTGCATGTGTTATGGGGTGATGTGCACGGAGCAACATGATTGGCTCAAAGGTCCTAATCTGTCCTTCAATGTATCTTTTATACTATTAAAAGTGTGCTGTGAGTCTGTGTGTTATCTCTTTGCACACAGACTCAAGCTGTGTGTAAACCAGATCATTCTCTGCAGAGAATTAAAGCAATACAAAGACAAAACTCTGTTTGGTGTTTCATTCTCAGTCTCTATAAATTGTTATTGAATTAGAATTTCCACGACAATACACACCAAATGTGTATATATTTCTTGCAGTGGTGGACAGTAACGGAGTAGCTTTACTTCGTTACTGTACTTAAGTACATTTTTCAAGTATCTGTACTTTACTGGAGTAGTTTTATTTTGAGCAACTTTTACTTTTACTTCACTACATTCCAAAGCATAAAATCGTACTTTTTACTTCACTACATTTCATAAAACATATCGTTACTCCCTATATAACATCATGTGCTCCGACACGCAGAAGCGGTGTCTGATTCATCATGAACGAACTGAATCTTTTCAAAATAAACTTTTAAATCGGATTGCGAATCACACCAAACAATTTGTTTACGAATTAGAATGATCCGATTGCAGCTGTTCTGGAGTCTACCACTCACTGATTCAAATGAACCGTTTAGTGCGAGTCTCCAGAAGTAAGAACCGGGAGATCTAGTGAGCGCGCGTGCATCTGATGTTGCTAAAAGTAAGTTATTAATATCAAAATTTTGGATTAATTATTGTAACTGAAAATCATATTTGGGTCAAAACTGTCAGTTGTTTGGGAACTAAATCCATTGTAAAGCGTGATCTATTTAAGCCCACTGAAATGCTCGAGTGCAGAAGATGCAGACACATCAATTCTAGGTAAAAAAAAACAACAACAACAAAAAAAACCATAAAATAACACAGATTAAATACAATAACTTGTGCACGTTCAAATTCATCGCTGCCGTAATGTTAACAGTTTAATTAAAATGTCCTTTGTGACGTCTGTTTTTATATTGTTTATCTACAGTAACATTATACATATGTATATTGTTTGGATTAACTAGACGAGTAGACAGACATGAATGTTCATCGTACTGAAAATAAGTAAATATTGTTAGCTGATGCTAACTGTCTAGCTAATAAGCTTGTTGGTGCTAAGTTGATGTAATTTTTATAAATAATGTCCAAATATTTTTATTCAGCCACCTATCTGGTTAGAAAAGAAAGGATGTGATGTTCAGAACATGGTAACTACAGTAATTATCAGTGGGAAGAGATGCACCCCATTTGGCCATAGGTGTTTTTAAACCACAGACAAGATTTGAGAAGGAAAAAATCATTATGAAAATTCTTTTATTATTTTTTTCCTTAAAATGTTCTTTCTAACTTCAGGCCTTATTATCATGTCATATTTACAGTACAGACCAAAAGTTTGGACACACCTTCTCATTCAAAGAGTTTTCTTTATTTTCATGACTATGAAAATAGTAGATTCACGCTGAAGGCATCAAAACTATGAATTAACACATGTGGAATTATATATGGAATTATATACATAACAAAAAAGTGTGAAACAACTGAAAATATGTCATATTGTAGGTTCTTCAAAGTAGCCACCTTTTGCTTTGATTACTGCTTTGCACACTCTTGGCATTCTCTTGATGAGCTTCAAGAGGTAGTCACCTGAAATGGTCTTCCAACAGTCTTGAAGGAGTTCCCGAGAGATGCTTAGCACTTGTTGGCCCTTTTGCCTTCTGTCTGCGGTCCAGCTCACCCCTAAACCATCTCCATTGGGTTCAGGTCCGGTGACTGTGGAGGCCAGGTCATCTGGCGCAGCACCCCATCACTCTCCTTCTTGGTCAAATAGACCTTGATGCCTTCAGTGTGACTCTACAATTTTCATAGTCATAAAAATAAAGAAAACTCTTTGAATGAGAAGGTGTGTCCAAACTTTTGGTCTGTACTGTAACTTTGATGTTCTGTAAAACAACACACTTTAAAATACTTTGTTCTTACTGGTAAAGATCAGATGGTCAGCTCTGTTTTCTCTCAGGTAAATCACAGTGTAAGCTTCACAGTGAACATTACTCTCATCAGCGTAGTCCATATCAACAACAAAAATATATCTTGACTCCATATAGTTATTTTGAAAAAATCCAAGGTATTTTGAGCAGTAGGATTATAAAAAATTTGCTAATATAAAATTAAATTAAGTAGCCTATATAAAATTGCAAACATCTATCTTGCAGTACTTTTTTACTTAAGTACATAAAAAATTGAGTACTTTTGTACTTTCACTTGAGTAAAATTGAAAAAGGAGTACTTTTACTTTTACTGGAGTAATATTTTACCATATGTATCTGTACTTTTACTCAAGTACTTGATTTGTGTACTTTGTCCACCACTGATTTCTTGCGACCTCGTAATAATTCTACACTTTTGATGACATCATTGTCATAAACTTTTGAGTCATGTGTTAGATCCGCCAAATTGAATAACTACTGAATCGAGTCATCCATAATTGGATTATCTGCTGCTATTGATCCGCGGCAAATTGATAAGACCATCCCTATTTGTAATATTAATTTGTTTGTATTAAAAATTCATTTGTTTTTGCAGAGGCTCTTAAGAACAACCCCCTGACATCAAAGGTCAACCAGCAAGAAGCTGAGAGAGCACTGTCAAAATGGTTTACTGGAGCAAGAGACAGAGGAGGACAAAGGGCATCAAGAATGCACCAAAAGATGGCTGCAGTTTAAATTTGACTGAAAAGGTTATAAGGTTATAAGTAGCTGCATCTAGCTGTTGTAGTTCTTGTATTTTTTTCTGACAATCGTGTTCTCAGATATGGTGGGTTGGCAGCTTTCCCAAACACTTATGGCTGGTTCTAAAATAGTTTTGTGCCTTTGTGACATAAACATGACATGATGGTTAGTTAAATAAAGCTGGATTTTGAACATATTTCAGTCTCACTGTGTTCTCTACTGCTTTAAAACTTGTATGTGTGGTGTTGCTTCTCGTTTAGATGGAACGCAGATGATCCCTAGTTGGGCCACATGCATATGATTCCTAGTTGGGCCCCACCTACAGCCCGGAAGATCCTGCATAAAACCTAAATGAGTAAGTTGCTTGGGCCAACATGGAACCCGTGAACAAACCCACTTTCAGCCCATATTTCAGCACATGCAGTAACCTTGTAGTACCCACAAAAAAAAAAAAAAAAAACTAAAGCTGGGA
Organism: Carassius gibelio; assembly: GCF_023724105.1. Taxonomy (NCBI): domain Eukaryota; kingdom Metazoa; phylum Chordata; class Actinopteri; order Cypriniformes; family Cyprinidae; genus Carassius; species Carassius gibelio. The sequence goes on along the minus strand of NC_068401.1, from coordinate 19,233,347 downwards.
CCACGATGGGTCTTATGCATGTTGCCCAGTAAGGGGCCCACCTGTTTACAAGTGCCATTCTATATGAAACCCATGTGGGCAGTTGGCATGGGGCCATTATTGAACCTGCAGAAAATCCCATATAGAGCCCATTTTTCAGCCCATTTCAAACCAGCATGGGCCCCACATACTAATACTGACAGCTTGGACCGAGCTGGGTTTTGTGCATGTTGCCCACTTGGGTCCCGTCTAGTACAAAGTGCAATCCTACATGAAATCCACCTGAACAATAAACATAGGGCCATTATGGAACCCACTGACAATCCCATACAGAGCCCATTTTTCAGCCCATTTCAAAACCACAGGGGCCCCACATACAAATATCAACTGGGTTAAAGCTGGGATCGATATGGGTCTTGTGCATGTTGCCCACTTGGGTACCACCTAGTACCAAGTGCAACCCTACATGAAATCCATCTGGGCAATTAACATGGGGCCATTATGTAACCTACGGACAATCCCACACAGAGCCCATTTTTCAGCCCATTTCAAAACCACATGGGCCCCACATACAAATGTTGACTGCGATAAAGCTGGGACCAATATGGGTTTTGTGCATGTTGCCCACTTGGGTCCCAACTAGTACCAAGTACAATCCTACATGAAATTCATCTGGGCAATTAACATGGGGCTATTATGTAACCCGCGGACAATCCTACATGGGGCCCATTTTTCAGCCCATTTCACAACCATATGGGCCCCACATAAAGATGTTGGCTGGGTACTAGATCCTGGGTGGCATGCAATTGATGAGGAATGTCCCCACTGCAAAACATCAGACCACACTGCTTTAGGTACAAAGAGACGGCCTGCAGGCCCATTACCTGGGTCAGCCTCCTGCTGCTGTGCCTCTCTGACAATGGACTCTATTCCCCATCTGACTGGTGCCACAATCTTGGAGGGGGGAATGATCCTTACTGGGCTTGAGATCATGTTGGGTGGGTCAAACTGCCTGGAAAGAGAATCAGGCTTTTGATTCTTTGAACCTGGTCGATAGGAGAGAACAAAATCAAAGAGGTTAAAGAATAAAGCCCATTGGACCTGGCAAGAGTTAAGTCTCTTGGCGTCTTGGATATAGGCATGATTCTTGTGATCTGTCCATACATCAAAGGAGTGTCCTCCAACCAGTGCCTCCATTCCCCCAATGCTAGTTTGACCGCTAACAACTCCCTGTTACCAATATCATAATTACTTTCCGCAGATGAGAGCTTGTGTGAAAAGAAAGCACATGGATGCAACCTGTTGTCTCTTATGGCTCGCTGGGAAAGTACAGCTCCTACTCCTACCTCTGAAGCATCCACCTCCACTATGAAGGGTGACTCAGGTTCTGGGATGGTAAATATGGATGCTGAGGTGAATCTGTTTTTCAGTTTGCAGAAAGCCTTTTCGGCCTCATCTGTACACAGGAAACCCTTAATACTCTTTCTAGTAAGAGCCATAAGTGGAGCAGCAATTGCACTGAAATTTCGAATGAACTTTCAATAGAAATTGGAAAAGCCAAGGAAACGTTGTAACTGCTTGGCGGAAGTGGGCTGAGGACAATCTCTAACTGCTTGGGTTTTTGCAGGGTCCATCTGGATATGACCTTTAGACACAATGGAACCCATAAAGGAAACCTTTTGAACATGAAACTCACTCTTCTCCAGTTTGACAAAGAGATGGTTTCTCAGGAGTTGCTGGAGGACAAGGCGAACATGCTGCACATGTTCCTGGGGGTTCTTGGAAAATATAAGAATGTCATCCAAGTATACAAAGTCTGTTTAGCATGTCTCTTAGCACATCATTAATCAAAGTCTGAAATACTGCAGGAGCATTTACCAAACCAAAAGGCATAACTTGATACTCATAATGGCCAGTGGGAGTATTAAAAGCAGTCTTCCATTCATCACCAGTACGGATGCGGACCAGATGATATGCATTGCTAAGGTCCAGTTTAGTAAATATAGTAGCCCCCTGGAGCAACTAAAAGGCAGTAAGAGAGGATCCAGTGTGGCTTGTCTCCAAAAATTTGATTGATGAGGGTCATAAAAGCCATCTGTTCTGGACACCTGTTTGTACACGCCCTCCCCTCCCTGTACAGTCCAGTGACCTAAATATGAACTTATGAACCTAAGAAGGAATTTCGGAGGGAGGGAAAATGTGTCGGGTCTATGTGCTTTTTAAACTCTGAAAATGGTGAAATCATGAAAATGGTATAAGGCAAGATTTTATTAAGGTTTTACATACACAGTGCATTTCAAGAAAAAGGTTATAAACACAGACGAAATGGAAACAATGTAAAAACGGTGTTAAAGTTGTTACAAATTAAATAAAAAGAAAACTAGGTTACTGGTTATTTATCTAAAACAACCAAACAAGTCAAAAAACGTATATGTTTCATTAAGCAACACATGAAAAAGACGTGAGAGCTTGTAGCATTACAATTTAAAAAGGTGTTTTGTTTCCAGATAGAAAACTAGGTTACAGAGTTTTATAGCATTTGTACCTTACCTCAAACTAAAAAAAAAAGAAGCGAATGTAAAGCAGCGATACAAACCAGAAAAGTTGGTGTTTGTCACGTCGGGATGAAAAGTTAAAACAAAAGAAAAAAGATGGTATGCATTTACGCTGATCTAAAATAAATCACACCAGACAAGATACTTGTCAAATCTATGCAGTACTGTACCACTAACTACCATTTTCAAAATCGAGACTGTTACTGACAGAGAGAAAGACTTTAAACAAAAGAAAAAAAGTTCTCACAGCAAAGTGTTAAGCCATCTCCATTGAGTCGACCTCACAGCACCGCTGACACACTTAGAATGAGGCTCGGGAATGCTTCGGAAAAGCCACGCCTACAGCCCTGCCCTCTCTAGCGCTGGAGGAGTGATAGCAGCATCAAATAGATTTAATTGTTAAAATGATTCAACTAAGTAGTTTTTTTTTTAGAAATAGACATCAGTCCTTAATTAGCAAAAACGTTATATCTGTTTAAACATAAGATACATTTTTACTTTTAAATGATGTAGGCTTATATGATTTTTATTTACTTTTAGTCTAAAAAAAAAAAAAAAATTATCATCGGAACAAGTGTTATTTGTTTTTACATATTAAGTTAATTACTCTAATCTACGACTTTTCTAAATCTAGACTATTCCGTCGATAGATATTTTATTTTTGTCAATCTTAATTTCTCAAGCTATGTCAATTACCACACACACACACTTTCCGAGTACAACATCAAAAGTACTCGGTTTAACAATATGGCAAGGAAAAAGAACATAGTCTCAAGTTGTGCATCGAAACGCGAACGTGTGGTATCTGGAGTCTGTGTGACTGGCTTGTGAAACTAACTAATTTCAAGGGGTCTTTGTCATTTAACCGGCCAAAAACCCATCCACTCAAAGAACCCAATGTACGTTTTAACAAGAAAGATGATCGTATATATATATATATATATATATATATATATATATATATATATATATATATATATATATATATATATAGGACAGTTTTAGTTTTACTGTAATTACATTTATTATTTTTTCAAGCATCAATGCAAGCATCAATGCAAGCCTCAACACACACACACACACAAACACACACTTATGAGGTTTTTAAGTTATTAAAACTTTGACTTATTGACTTTTGACTTTAAGATCTTTGATTTCCAATGTAAGACACAATAACTTTTAATCGCAAACGATTCACAATACTTTGTGGGGAGAACCGCTAAACAGATATCAATGCATTGATTTTGGAGTTGTTAAAAATCCGTGCATTTCAAACAAGCGAAGTTAATGTCGTATCTAGCCCCCGTTGAAATGAAAGGCCGTCTTTACCCACCAGGATATGTGATAAAGGTCAGACGGTGTCTGGCGTAGATCATGCCGGTTACAGATACATTCAGTCAAGTTGTAAAAATCATATACATAAATCAACGTGTATGAGTATTAAAGATGTATGTTTTTAGGGCCTCCTCTACTGAAGTTTATTAGATTTTAGAGGTGTTCTCAAGAGACACCCACAGGGCTACCCAACCTTTAAACAATAAAGGATTTGTCATGCTCATTACCTGCAAATTATCTTCAAGCCGTGCTACGTTACAAATCCAACAATAAACAAAACAATGGCAGGCAACTACCAGGGTGAGTTTTTATATAAATTATTTAAATATATTTTAAAGTGAATATTTGTTTAATGTCTCATGGATGATCTCTAGGTGGTTTTGAGAATCAGGATTTCGATGAAGGTTTGGAACAGATCCTTGAAGAGTTATGTGAGTATTTTCCATCTTTATTTTATTAACTATTCAATATCTAATAATAAAACCATTAACTTTGCCATTCTTACAGTTGATGAGGATGTGTTGTTTGCTTGTGATGAGCTGTTAATAACAGTAAGCCTTTTTCTCAATAAGTTAAAAATTACTAGATAAATAATAATAATGAGATATGTTTTTTTTTTTTTTTTTTTTTTGACAGACGAGCAAGCTGTTATCGACAATCAAGCGGTGATAATTACTCCAGAAAACATTTCACAAGAGGTTGTGATTAGTACCGAATCATAACACGATCTAAGACATGTCACAAATCCCACCCCCGCCGACGCTCTGGCTTCCGAAGGAGCTTCTCACAACCTCCCAGATGTCTCAAGCGTTCGCACTGAAGTTAGCGTTACATGTAGGCCGCGTCACTCAGAGGGTCAGGGGGTAAAATGTTTGAGGTTACCGGAACGGGAAACGGATGATATTCCAACTAACAGTCGTTTAAAGGACTTCGGAGAATAATGGTATGTATTAAAGCAGAAAATCTTATTATTACGTTTTATGTTTTGCGTTTTATTCAACAAAATAATAAAACCTTTATCAGCATTTACAGAGCAAGGATATGATGAAGGAAGACTAACAGCCTGGACTGATTCGATGTTAGATGACTGGGACCAGTTGTCTTTTAACGATTCGGCAAGCGGGGAGGAAACGGAAGAGTTACCTCACGAAAATCCTCAAGAACTGTTCCGTGAACGTGATTTAAATAGAAGGCTCGATTATGACATGCTTCGCCGTGTTAATCGACAGTTTGACACACTTTTTGATTTGAGCGGTCAAGCATTGTCCTATCTGGGTGCAGAAGAGATCGTTGCCACGAACAGCTATATGGTGTATTTCGGCAGTTTCAACAAAGAACTTTTAAATCTTATGCAAAGAATGTTATCAGATTTGTACCAGCGTGTTATGCGTGATCGCCCTTGATATGTATTGTATTGTTGTTTTTATTATTATTATTATTATTTTTTATTAGTTTATTTTTTGACATCGATTCGTTATTACCACCGAATATTTCTTACATTATTGTTTGTTATTGACAATGAGTCATTATTATAGTCAGGTATTTCTTACATTTATTATTGTTCTGTTCTTGATAGTGAATTATCATTATCACTAGTTTCTTTCATTTATTAATATTGTTTGTTGATGTCATTGATTTATACCTTAAAGTATTGCATGTTATTGTCTCCCATATTAGGTTTTGTTTTACTTGCGGAGAAAAAGGTGTTTTGAATTTATACTTACTGTATGTTTCTGTTTTTGTTATCTGGTTATGTCACATTGTGAATTGGGGTTGGTGTTTTCAGGAGTGTGCACGCTTGTCTTTAAACTTGAAAAGAGGGTGTGTTTTCGATTTAAAAATAAATAAATAAATAATATTTCAAAATGAGTAGTAAAAGATGATTTACATACCCACACTTCAGAAGATGATCAGAGATCATTAAGACCCAGATATGATTTTCAAAACAATACACAACAGTTACGTGAAATTATTAACAATCATTTACAGATGTTACCACCTAATCCTCTTAACATGATAGATAGATTACATGAGCTTATAGACGAACAACATGAATGGTTGGGTGCAGCTATAAACAGCGATGATCAATTCGGTGCAGGACCTTCTAATAACGAGCCCTCAGGTTATGATCCCACAGCTCCAGATATGGGTCTCAGTCAGCCTTACATAGATAGACTAGTGAGAGAAGGAGGTACGTGGGTGATTTTACAATTGTCACAAGACCTCGATTTAATGGTTAAGAAATGCAGGGGTATGTAACATCACGTGACACTAGCCACCTGCTCACGCGCACAGAGACCATTGTGTGGAATAAAAAGAAGTTCACGCTGCATAATAGAGCAGTTTTGAAAAGATTCAAAGTTGTATATGACAAGCGAGTGCTACTACCCGATTACACCACACTTCCTTATGGCTACTAATGGTATTTCTAGCACACAAAATGTGTATGTTGAAGAGGATTTTGACTTTCGATTGCAAAACCCTTTCTCAGCCTTAATCAGCCTAATCGGCCCATCCGGAAGCGGGAAGACTGTCTCTTTATAAAAAATGTATTGTGTAATGCACACAAGTTGATCAACGTAAAAATTGACAGTATTGTATTTTTATACAGTTGTTGGCCACCTTTGTATGACGAACTGTTGTCATTGTATGATATAAAATGTATTGAAGGTATTACAAACTCTTTAACGGATGAAACTTTATTACCTCCTAATGTCAATGTATTAATTATCTGTGATGTTCTGATGTGGCAAGCCTTTTCAAACGATGAACTCTTGCGCGCTTTCACACAATATGTTCATCATAAACCATTTTCTATCATATTGATAACCCAGAACCTGTTTTTTTTCACGGTAAAACCAGCAGGACTATCACACTGAATACTCACTACCTTATTTTGTACAAGAGTCCAAGAGACTCGATGCAAATAATACTTTAGGACGTCAGATTTACCCAGGAAATACAAAGTTCTTTATGGATTGTTAGAAGGATGCTACCAATCAACCTTACAGATTCCTTTTGATTGACTTTAAAGCTAAAACACCAGCGTGTTTTCAACTCAGATCAGGATTGTTTTCAGATCAACAGGTGGTGTATGTACAGAAAAGACTATGGTGGATACTGTTGGTGAAAATGAGTGATTTTCAAACTTACCTATTTTAAAACTATTATATAAGGCTTCACCGAGACAACACCACATTATTTTACAGTCAACGTCAGATCAGCTAATTGATATCCCTGTGTGAGGTAGCTCTTAATGTATTTCACAGTAACATACCTCTAAACACCAACCAGCTCCGGAGGTTAAAAAAGATAAAACAGGAGATCACATATGCCACTAGTAAAAAGATTAACATCAAAAGAAAAAAAACGGTTGATTGATCAACGAGGCGGTTTTCTTGTACCTCTGTAAAGTGTGGCAATACCATTTATCACTAGTTTAATAACCTCCAGACAGCATTAGGAATGGAATATGCCGAAAAGCTTTACCTAATCCCTCAGAATCAGATGAATAAATTAAGAACTGCAGGTGTTCGTGAGACAATTCAACAAGCTGTGGAGAACGATTTAGATACAGCTATAAGAAACGTATTGCAAAGGAGTGATTTAGATTAACATGGGAAGGCTAAACTTTATTCCAGCGTCTTACAGAGGTTTTTAATTATAGTAAAACAAGGTGATTTGGAGAGTAGTACTTTAACTCTTTCACTACCGAAAATGGACACTATTCATGCCGATGAACCTGCTAATACACCTGCTACTGCACCTGCCACCGCACCTGTTAGTGCACCTACTGCTTCACCGTCGCATGATGAAGGCGAGGATCAGATGTCGACGAAATCTCTCAAAGAAGTTTAAACAACATCAAATTCATTCTGAATAAAATGTCTAATGCCAAACAAGTGTATTCATGGACAAATTCTGGCGAGTTTGTATTTAAAGAGAATGTTATATACCATTTTCCACAATCACGAATCCGCAGGTTAAACGCATAGTTGAAACCCTTAAAAAGAAAATCGCCTAATCCCATGAAAAAAGGGGTTCGTAAAAAGCACACGTCAAAGACTATGTCACTATCTACTGCCGCTGGTGGGCAGTTGTTTAATTCACCCTCACTCGATACTACTGCCTGGTTATCTTTCTAATTGTTTTTGTGAGTGTGTGTGTAAATATGTTTTGAAATAATTATGTTGTGTTATGTATTAAGTTTTTGATGTTAATAAAAAAAAGATGGAAAAAGAGGTCTGTCTATACGTTGTCTTTATTTATACAGTACAACCATATTGTTAATAGGTTCAAGATTACATAACATTTTTATTTAATAAACATAAAATAATAGCACAGTTCTAGGCGTACTACAAACACCTTTTACAATTTTGTACACACTTAATACAATTAAATGTATCACAGAGAGAAGGTTTCAGTCTCTTTGCAAATCATGCAACCATATTATCATTTTTAATCAGATCATCATCGTACAGTTTAACATCATTTTCATAATCATAACCCTTTGACATGTGATACAGAAAAAACACACAATGTTGTCCGCAAGTATTTGATGTGAAGTCTTGAACCTGTTTGGTAGAGTATTGTACACAGATAGAATTGTTTTTTTAAAAAGGTTTGTACGGTCTTTGGAAAACGGGGGTCTTTTGGAGATCCTCCAAAGGTATCAAAAAAGCAGCTCACGTCATCCTTGATTATGTAAATTGCTAACCAATCCAACCCCGGTTTTGTGGAGGGGTCTGAGTTAAAAATAAGCATAGACGGAGTATTCTTTATGGTCACTTTGGGTAGATAATCGCTGGGAAGCACTCCTAAAAAACTTGTATTGTGATCAATTTTATCCATTACAGACGTTAGTCGAACCGTATTCATTTTCCCTCCTCCTCAGTAATAATCCACTAACACCTGTCTTCGATTGGATATTTCAACAATTGAATCAAAAATCGCATATACGATAATGGTTATGGATTGTCTGAGAGGTTGTCTGAATCGTGCTTCTAGTCTAATATTCCCTGATTTAATTAGTGAAACATGATTCGAACAATCTTCATCAGGGGACAAATTAAAGGCGTAGAGCTTGCATCCATTTAGTAAATCCTGACGATCTATTACAAGAGGTTGATTTTTAAGATTTCTTCCGGTAGCCGTCATGAGTTGATAAAAGTCCCTAACGGCTGATCCGCTCTCATATACCGGTTGAAACGTTTTGGACGGAATTTGGACACCATCTTGATATAAAGTCAAAAACTTGAGGTTAAAATGTTTTAAAGCAAAGGGGTTTTTATCATACGCCCCTGAAAAGGCTGAATTTTCAGTCATTGCTAAAATTATTGATTTTGGTTGTGTCCCGAGAAAAAGATTTTCTTGATTAGATATGCGAGAACCAGCTGGGATAGAAAAATTCTTCACACACACACGGTCTATGGGGTATTTAGCAACAGTGCCTAGAAGCGCCTTTTTATATCTACCCCATTCAACATAAACTTTTCTTGAAAGAAAATGTCACTATGAAGGGGGCTACTAATTCTATCACATTACTAGCATTGGTAAATGCAGCTCTCTTCATTAACCCCATATTTTCTCCAGCAGGGTCAGTAGCATCCACGTGACCCGGTGTATCTTTGTAGAACAAACCGGCTGAAAAGACACTTTCGAGTGTATCTTTTCCAAAATTAATCAGAGCTTCAATCAAACACCTGTAGGGGTAGGTACTGGAACTCTGGGTTATCAGACAATCCCACAGAGAGACATCCACCTGTGAGAATATACATGCTCCCGCATAGTTTATTAAACCAACAGGTGATCCGTCCGGTATATTAGAACCGTCGGGTCCGGTTATTTTGAGTCTAGTGTATAAAAGAGAATGATTAAGGATGTGATGTTCAGAACATGGTTACTACAGTAATTGTGATGCACCCCGTTTGGCCAGGGATGTTTTTACACCACAGACAAGGTTTGAGAAGGAAAAAATAATTATGAAAATATAATTATATTTTCCTTAAAATGTTCTTCCTAACTTCAGGCCTTATTATCATGTCATATATAACTGTGATGTTCTGTAAAACAAAACTTTAAAATACTTTGTTCTTACTGGTGAAAATCAGATGGTCATCTCTGTTTTCTCTCAGGCACATCACAGTGTAAGCTTCACGGTGAACAATCAACAGGGGCCCGTTCTTCGAACGTCGCTTATTACATCCGAGATCAAATGACACATCCAAGATGATATCATCATGCTAATCATGATCTGGCTAATTGGGTTCTTCGAACACACCTGTTGTGTATGTTTAGTATCGCTGGATTGAGTTATCTGTAGTGATGTGTCGTTTGTGAACGAATCGTTCTTTTTGAACGAATCTTTTAGGTAAATGAATCGTTCTCGTTCACTTAATCCACTGACTCATATTTCTTGTTCAGTGAATTTCCTCCCTCCACAGTAGCGCGGTGAACCGGGTAACTGAACTATTTCATCCTGTCAAAGAATTACTCAACCTCGAGCCAATAGCCTTCGAGTATGAGATGTGACAGAGTTTGTGATTTGTTCAATGTAGTGAACGAATAAACCATTCAATGAATGAGTTTCATATGAGTCTGAACTAGATCTAGAGATCTTATCGTTCGTGAATGAAATGACTGAACTGAAACACATGTCATTTGTGAACGAGCTGAAAGAACGGATACATGTCGTTCGTGAATGAAATGAACTGTTACATAGCTTATCTTGTTCGTGAACATAATGAATGAGAGTAAACCGGGTTAGTCTGCCATTTAGCATGTCAATCTCGGAAAATGCAAAGGTACAGTACTGTGCACATACGCTTGTTTTGGTATTTAGCAACTTCACGTTTAATCCCCGATTTATGAATGTGAATATATAATATACAAACTGTCTGAGCAAACAATTAAAATGCTAATTAGGCAAGAAAACCTTGTGCTTTGTTCATCTAAACAACTTACTTAGACTTTATATATTAAATGCAATTATACACACATTTTAATAAAGCCAGATCAGTTTTTGTAACAAGTGAATACGTTTGTTGACTAAAGAAATAACACATAATACACTCTTTTTTTGCAACCTGCTGACATATTTTTTGTAATACGAAGAAATGATAACTGAATGAATCATTGAACGATTCTGAATGAATCAATTTGGTGAATTAACTAAAAAAGGAACAAATCTCTAGAAAGAATCATAATTTCCACCACTAGTTATCTGAGATAATTGCGCGTTCATGTGTTGGCTTAAAAGGGGATATGTATCGATACTCGAAACCATGATCAGCAGTGCAGCGATTGGCTGGTGGCAAGACGACAATGTAAAGACGTCATATAATTTAAAATGACACCCGATGAAAAAGTTGACAAATTTCTGGACTTTTATAAGGAAACAGCCAAGCAAACAAAACTACATAAATGTTATAATAGATACATGAAACAGATAATAGATACATGTTTTTATTTTTATTTTATTTTTTTCATGATTACCTATTATTTAGATTCACAATTTATAATAGTTATGCAGTCTTTACATTTTTATTTCAATGTAGAAATTATCTATTCATTTCATTTTACATTTGGACAGATTTGTTACGTGACAGCATTAATGAAAGTTTCTTAAGGGTCAATATCATGTTATCTGCATCTCCTGCACTCCATCAAGCCACTCTTATAATAGCAGTCATCACTCAAAATAATGCATGACTCTATTATCTGTATAGCATGTGTGTAAGACTCTAATACAATTATGAAGTAATCATTTTATGACAAATAAATATTTCAATGAGTAAAACTGGCTGTGTCTATAGTAGGCTGTTATGGACTACACAGCATTTTTATATTATTTTCAAATAATTTTTTTAATGATTATTATTCTAAATTATTGTCCCTGGATCAGTAGGATACTCTTGTAATAAAGTAGTGGTGGTAGCAGACATATATTTTGAGAATCAGTTCTGTTTGAAAAGAAGCGATCTAAATAAGCAATGAAATAAGCCTGCTCCCGAGCAGGTTTAAGCTTAAGGACCTGTTGCTATGACAGCAGCTCCGGGATGAGCTTCGAAGAACCAAACGATCCAAGATCACGCCAAATCGTCACCAATCAAATCCAGTTAACTGAGTTAGCGACGTACGAAGAACAGGCCCCTGGTGTACTCTTCTTTCAGCTGTCAACAACGTCGTAAATGGCCTGCTCGCAAGTTTCATCCACAAGTTTCGTCCAGAGTACTGCCAGACCTCCCACTATGTACATCTCATCTCTGAGCTCACACAGAATGGTGCCAGATGGACCAGCGTGGGGAGGTGGTGGTGGATTGTACCCACATGAACCCCTCTCCGGCTGGACACACACCATTCAGGGTGAAACCGTTTCACTTTTTGTTTGTTTTATCTGTCAAACACCTTGCACCACTTAAACATTTTGTCTATCTTTCCAAAAAATTCCTCTAACGCAGGCACATTTTTCCACTGAAACAAACATTTTATGTTATAGTATTTAAAATGGTCCTCTTCAGATATTGGCCATGCACGTTCAGGTAAATCCAGGAGGCGGTCGCTGCAAAGAATATATAAATAATAATCAGCATACTTGTTAAAAACAGTCCTTCTGTCTTGCAAAAAGCATTTATATTCACAAGACAGAAGTATCTTTCATTTTGGCAAGATTTGTATTTAACATTGAATGAAGAAACATTCTCTAACTGAGAAAGATGGTTTTTAGCATATTGGGCTTGTTTCCACTTCATTTCAACAGAAACACTATTTCAGCATTAGTGATCTCAGAATGCTGTGAACTGACAAACCTGAGCATTGTGGCTCTAACATAAGTTTATGTGCATAGGAATTCTAACACATTAAAAACTGTCTTTCTGTCTTGCAAAAAGCATTTCTAATCACAAGACAGAGGCATGTTTCATTCTGGGACGATTTGTATTTAACATGGAATGAAGCAACATTAACTAACTGAGAAAGATGGTTTTTAGCATATTTGGGCTTGTTTCCACTTCATTTCAACAGAAACACTATTTCAGCATTAGAGATCTCAGAATGCTGTGAACTGACAAACCTGAGCATTGAGGCTCTAACATTAGTTTATGTACGTAGGAATTCTAACACATTAAAAACTGTCTTTCTGTCTTGCAAAAAGCATTTCTAATCACAAGACAGAGGCATGTTTCATTCTGGCACGATTTGTATTTAACATGGAATGAAGCAACATTAACTAACTGAGAAAGATGTTTTTAGCATATTTGGGCTTGTTTCCACTTCATTTCAAACAGAAACACTATTTCAGCATTAGTGATCTCAGAATGCTGTGAACTGACAAACCTGAGCATTGAGGCTCTAACGTTAGTTTACCTGCATATGAATTCTAACACATTAAAAACTGTCTTTCTGTCTTGCAAAAAGCATTTCTAATCACAAGACAGAGGTATCTTTCATTCTGGCAAGATTTGTATTTAACATTGAATGAAGCAACATTCTCTAACTCAGAAAGATGGTTTTTAGCATATTGGGCTTGTTTCCACTTCATTTCAACAGAAACACTATTTCAGCATTAGTGATCTCAGAATGCTGTGAACTGACAAACCTGAGCATTGAGGCTCTAACCTTAGTTTACGTGCATATGAATTCTAACACATTAAAAACTGTCTTTCTGTCTTGCAAAAAGCATTTCTAATCACAAGACAAAGGCATATTTCATTCTGGGACGATTTGTATTTAACATTGAATGAAGCAACATTCTCTAACTGAGAAAGATGGTTTTTAGCATATTGGGCTTGTTTCCACTTCATTTCAACAGAAACACTATTTCAGCATTAGTGATCTCAGAATGCTGTGAACTGACAAACCTGAGCATTGTGGCTCTAACATAAGTTTATGTGCATAGGAATTCTAACACATTAAAAACTGTCTTTCTGTCTTGCAAAAAGCATTTCTAATCACAAGACAGAGGCATGTTTCATTCTGGGACGAATTGTATTTAACATGGAATGAAGCAACATTAACTAACTGAGAAAGATGGTTTTTAGCATATTTGGGCTTGTTTCCACTTCATTTCAACAGAAACACTATTTCAGCATTAGTGATCTCAGAATGCTGTGAACTGACAAACCTGAGCATTGAGGCTCTAACATAAGTTTACGTGCGTAGGAATTCTAACACATTAAAAACTGTCTTTCTGTCTCGCAAAAAGCATTTCTAATCACAAGACAGAGGCATGTTTCATTCTGGCACGATTTGTATTTAACATGGAAGGAAGCAACATTAACTAACTGAGAAAGATGGTTTTTAGCATGTTTGGGCTTGTTTCCACTTCATTTCAAACAGAAACACTATTTCAGCATTAGTGATCTCAGAATGCTGTGAACTGACAAACCTGAGCATTGTGGCTCTAACATAAGTTTATGTGCATAGGAATGCTAACACATTAAAAACTGTCTTCTGTCTTGCAAAAAGCACGTCTAATCACAAGACAGAGGCATCTTTCATTCTGGCAAGATTTGTATTTAACATGTAATGAAGCAACATTAACTAACTGAGAAAGATGGTTTTTAGCATATTTGGGCTTTGTTTCCACTTCATTTCAACAGAAACACTATTTCAGCATTAGTGATCTCAGAATGCTGTGAACTGACAAACCTGAGCATTGAGGCTCTAACATAAGTTTATGTGCATAGGAATTCTAACACATTGTAAACTGTCTTTCTGTCTTGCAAAAAGCAATTCTAATCACAAGACAGAAGCATGTTTCATTCTGGCACGATTTGTATTTAACATGGAATGAAGCAACATTAACTAACTGAGAAAGATGGTTTTTAGCATATTTGGGCTTGTTTCCACTTCATTTCAACAGAAACACTATTTCAGCATTAGTGATCTCAGAATGCTGTGAACTGACAAACCTGAGCATTGAGTATCTAACGTAAGTTTACGTGCATATGAATTCTAACACATTAAAAACTGTCTTTCTGTCTTGCAAAAAGCATTTCTAATCACAAGACAGAGGCATCTTTCATTCTGGGACGATTTGTATTTAACATTGAATGAAGCAACATTAACTAACTGAGAAAGATGGTTTTAGCATATTGGGCTTGTTTCCACTTCATTTCAACAGAAACACTATTTCAGCATTAGTGATCTCAGAATGCTGTGAACTGACAAACCTGAGCATTGAGGCTCTAACATAAGTTTATGTGCGTAGGAATTCTAACACATTAAAAACTGTCTTTCTGTCTTGCAAAAAGCATTTCTAATCACAAGACAAAGGCATGTTTCATTCTGGCACGATTTGTATTTAACATGGAATGAAGCAACATTAACTAACTGATAAAGATGGTTTTTAGCATATTTGGGCTTGTTTCCACTTCATTTCAACAGAAACACTATTTCAGCATTAGTGATCTCAGAATGCTGTGAACTGACAATCCTGAGCATTGAGGCTCTAACATTAGTTTTTGTGCATATAACTTCTAACACATTAAAAACTGTCTTACAGCATTGCAGAAAACATTTTATTTCATAATACATAAGCATGTTTCAGTTTGGCAAGATTTGCACTGAATATTGAATGAAACAGCTTTCTCTAATAGAGAGACAAGCTTTTGAGCAGATTTGGGCTAGATTTCACTTCATTTGAACAGAAGCACTATTTCAGCATTACTGGACTCAGAAAGCTGTAAACTGACAATCTTGATCATTGAAGTCCTAACATAAGTTTTTGTGCATATAACTTCTAACACATTAAAAACTGTCTTACAGCATTGCAGAAAACATTTTATTTCATATGGCATAAGCATCTATCAGTTTGGCAAGATTTGCACTGAATACTGAATGAAACAGCTTTCTCTATTAGAGAGACATGCTTTTGAGCAGATTTGGGCTAGATTTCACTTCATTTGAACAGAAGCACTATTTCAACATTACTGGACTCAGAAAGCTGTAAACTGACAATCTTGATCATTGAAGACCTAACATAAGTTTTTGTGTATATAACTTTTAACACATTAGAAACTGTCTTACAGCATTGCAGAAAACATTTTATTTCATAAGACATAAGCATGTTTCAGTTTGGCAAGATTTGCACTGAATATTGAATGAAACAGCTTTCTCTAATAGAGAGACAAGCTTTTGAGCAGATTTGGGCTAGATTTCACTTCATTTGAACAGAAGCACTATTTCAACATTACTGGACTCAGAAAGCTGTAAACTGACAATCTTGATCATTGAAGTCCTAACATTAGTTCCTTTTCGGGAACTCGAGCTGCGTCGATATCGCTTTGGGGAACGTCCCTGACGAGACCGGCTCTGAACATCGTGTGCAATCTGTCCAATAGACGGGCGTGACGTCACGGAGCAGGGTGACGTAGCGACCAGGAAGCTATATAAGCACGTGCCGTGCAGCTGG
This sequence comes from Carassius gibelio, assembly GCF_023724105.1. Taxonomy (NCBI): domain Eukaryota; kingdom Metazoa; phylum Chordata; class Actinopteri; order Cypriniformes; family Cyprinidae; genus Carassius; species Carassius gibelio. The sequence goes on along the minus strand of NC_068401.1, from coordinate 19,217,066 downwards.
CTTCAGCTTCGCTCTGTCAGCAAGCGCTCTGTGTGTGCATGTTAAAAAGTCTGTCCCGTTGGTCCTATTTATTGTTGTCTGTCTCTTAGCCATTAAAAGATCGCTAATACAGCTCAATAATGCCAAAAGCAAAGCAAAAGACCAAGTATTTAAAGGGCGATTCCAAGCCACGTTACAGATTGTGTGTTCCTCTCTGCCCTCGCTACATCACGAGCGGGGATACACACAATCTGTGCGTGGCTTGCCTGGGATCGAAGCACGCTGAGTCGGCTCTCGAGGCGGCTGTCCGCATTGCGAGCGATTGCCAATGCGGGCGCTTCGATCCTGGAGGGCTCTCTTCGAGGAGGGAGCCTTCACCAGCGTTCCTCGCGGTGCTGGCCCCGCTTCTGCCGAGGCAGAGCGGCTGCTGCACTCGTGGGGTTCGCAGGTGGATCTGTCAGAGGGAATGGAGACGGGCCAGTCCTTATCTCCTTCCTCATCTGCCAGATCAGGCGCCCAAACCCTGGGTTCGGAAGCACGCTCGTCGGTTTTTTCCCCCCAGGGTGAGGGATCAGCTCTCCGCCTCTCTTCCTCCGAGGAGGTTGACGTGGAGACTGTTGCTGGGGATTCGCCACCCCTGTCGCCCCAGTATGAGGAGCTTTTGGAGGTGGTTACACGCGCAGTTGATAGATTAAAAATCGAATGGCCTGCAGAAAAACACACTGAGCCGCAGAAAAGCAAGCTAGATGAACGCTTTCTGCGGCCGAGGCAACCACCTCCACGCCGGAGTCTACCATTTTTTCCCGATCTCCATGATGAGTTATCGAGATCGTGGAAACACCCGTATTCGACACGCCTCTTTGGCCCCGATTCACTATATTATGGCAACGTGATGGGGCTGGGAGAGCGGGGTTATAGGACGTTGCCACGGGTTGAACAGACGCTCGCGGGCTATCTGTCACCTGGCTCGGCATCGTCCCTAAAGGCTCCGGCATTGCCCACTAAGCCGCTGCGAGTTACATCATCGCTTGTGGGCAAAGGTTATGTGGCTGCAGGTCAGGCTGGGGTTATCAGGCCGACCTGCTGGGAGATATCGATGAGGGAGAGGGGATTAAGTCTGAAGATATCGAAGAGCTTAGAAAGACCGCTGATCTCTCCCTCCGCGCCACTAAAGAGACCGCTCGCGCGATTGGGCGGTCTATGGCAGCCTTAGTGGCCGCGGAGAGGCATTTGTGGCTGACCCTGTCGGAGATAAAAGAACGAGACAGGGTCTGCCTCCTGGACGCCCCGCTTCAAGCCTCGGGCCTGTTTGGCGACACAGTCAACACTGTCGTCGACAGGTTCCAGGAGGCACGCAAACAGGCGGCGGCGTTCCAGAATTTCCTCCCTCGTCGCTCTCGTGGTGCATCTGGGCGGGAGATCACCACGCCACATACCGGCTCCTCATACCGGGAAGCGCAAAAACAGAGTGTCGCCGCTCGTGTTCCCCCACGTCGGGACCGAGGGCCCCAGCGACGCGCTGAGTTGGGGACTTCCAGAGCTAAAAAACCCGATTTAAGAACAGTTATCGAGGCCCGGAAGTCCTCGACGAAAAGATCCTGACATCAGGGTCCAGAGGGTAGCCCCCACTGGGGTAGAGCACAGTCCACCTCAGTATACGGTGCCCGCCTCACCTCAGTGCCCTCAGGAGGTCGGTCTGCCAACCCTGCCAGAGTTTCAGGGCGCAGTGGCCTCCCGCGAGCACTACTCCCAGTTATTTCCGCCCGTGAGCGCAGCGGAGCTAGGAGGCTCGCCGCCCCTTCGGGGGCCTCTTACACCAGAGGTCAGTCTCGAGAGACTGATTCCCTTAGTAGATTATTTAGCAGCGTGGAAGCTACTGCCAAATGTATCTCGTTGGGTCCTGCGTACAATAGAAAAAGGCTATTGCATTCAGTTTGGTCGTCCACCACCGAAGTTCAACGGGGTTACACCGACTGTGGTCGGCCCCCGGCAGGCTCTGGTTATGGAACAAGAAGTGAATACCCTATTAAGGAAGGAGGCCATCGAGGTGGTCCCTCCTCTAGACAGGGAATCCGGATTTTACCGCAGGTATTTCATAGTTCCAAAGAAGGATGGGGGGTTGCGTCCGATCATAGACTTACGTCACCTGAACCGCTCAGTTATGTCACTGAAGTTCAAAATGCTCACTGTCAAGCAGGTTGTAGCTCAAATCAGATCCGAGGACTGGTTTGTCACCATAGATCTCAAAGACGCATACTTCCACATATCCATCCTTCCACAACACAGGAAGTATCTGAGGTTCGCTTTCGGGGGCAAAGCTTATCAATATCGAGTACTTCCCTTCGGCCTTGCACTCTCACCCCGCACGTTCACGAAATGTGTAGATGCGGCTCTGGTATCCCTCCGTATGCAGGGCATCCGCATTCTGAATTATATCGACGATTGGTTGATCTTAGCTCGATCAGAGCAGATGGCGGTTCGACATCGAGATGTCGTTCTCGCACACATGGGGGAGCTGGGTTTGAGACTAAATGCCAAGAAGAGTGTACTTTCTCCAGTTCAGAGAACCACCTATCTAGGCGTAGTGTGGGATTCGACCACGATGCAGGCACGTATGTCTCCTGCTCGGATCGAGTCGATCCTCACTTCAGTCGAGAGAGTCAAAGAAGGCCAGTCACTCACTGTCAAATAATTCCAGAGATTGCTAGGGCTCATGGCAGCTGCGTCCAACGTGATACCTTTTGGCCTGCTGCACATGAGACCCCTACAGTGGTGGCTCAAGTCCAAGGGCTTTTCCCCGAGGGGAAATCGACTTCGAGTTATCAAGGTCACGCGGCGATGCCTTCGTGCCTTAGACATGTGGAAGAAACCTTGGTTCTTGAATCAGGGCCCGGTGCTGGGAGCTCTTCGTCGCCGTGTAACGCTAGCGACAGACGCGTCCCTCACCGGTTGGGGTGCGGTCATGAGTGGCCACCCTGCCCGCGGTCTGTGGAGTGGGCGCCATCTGAAGTGGCACATCAATTGCCTAGAGATGTTAGCAGTCTATCGAGCATTAAAATATTTCCTCCCAGACCTGAGAGGTCACCATGTGTTGGTGCGCACCGACAACACATCAGTGGTCTCTTATATCAATCACCAGGGGGGTCTGCGCTCACGCCCCTTGTACAAGCTGGCATACCAGATCCTTCTCTGGTCCCAGGGCAAACTCCTCTCGATCAGAGCAGTGTATATTCCTGGGAGATTGAATGTGGGAGCAGACATACTGTCGAGGCAGGGGCCGAGGCCCGGGGAATGGATGCTTCACCCCGAGGTGGTGAAGCAGATATGGAGAGTGTTTGGCAAAGCTCAGGTGGACCTCTTTGCGACTCAAGAGACATCGCAATGTCCCCTCTGGTTCTCTCTAGTTCATCCAGCTCCTCTGGGACTGGACGCTATGGTACAGACCTGGCCGAGGCTTCGTCTGTACGCTTTTCCCCCTATCGCTCTGCTCCCGGGAGTTCTGGCGAGAGTACGCCAGGACGGGGTCCGTCTGTTGTTAGTAGCCCCGTTCTGGCCGGGCCGAATATGGTTCTCAGATCTAGTCTCGCTCCTCGACGGCTCTCCGTGGGAGATACCGATCAGGAAAGACCTACTCTCACAAGCGCAGGGCACGATAATCCACCCTCGCCCGGAGGTGTTCAAGCTGTGGGTGTGGCCCCTGAGGGGGCACAACTGTTAGCAGCTGGTCTCTCAACCGAGGTTGTTGAGACCCTCCTCCAGTCCAGAGCTCCCTCTACGAGGAAACTGTACGCCCTGAAGTGGTCATTCTTTACTTCATGGTGCAGAGATCGCCACCTTGACCCTGTTAACTGCCCAGTTGGTACAGTTCTGGAGTTTTTACAAGCTAGGCTCTCTGCGGGGTTATCCCACTCCACCTTAAAGGTGTACGTGGCGGCCATATCTGCTTTCCATGTCCCTTTCAATGATCAGTCAGTGGGTAGACACCCCCTAGTTACACGTTTCCTCCGAGGTGCACTGAGGCTGAGACCTCCAGTACGGTCCCGTATTCCCCCATGGGATTTGGTTGTGGTTCTAGAGGCTCTTTGTAAAGCTCCATTCGAGCCAATACAAGATATCTCAGATAGACATCTGACACTGAAAACTGCCCTGCTACTGGCAATCACCTCGCTAAAACGAGTTGGAGATCTCCAGGCCCTTTCGGTGGCCCCTACTTATTTAGACTTTGCCCCTGGTATGGCCAAAGCATTCTTATACCCTCGAGCGGGTTATGTTCCAAAGGTTCCCTCTGTTACACCACAGCCTATCGTACTGCAGGCCTTCTGTCCTCCTCCCTTTCGGGAGCCAGACCAAGAGAAGCTAAACTGTATGTGTCCAGTGCGAGCACTCGACGCATACGTCCACAGAGCTGCCCTGTGGAGAAAATCCGACCAATTGCTTGTTTGCTACGGTCCTACTAACAAGGGGTCTCCTGCCACCAAGCAGACCCTTAGCCGTTGGATAGTCGAGGCTATCAACGTCTCTTATGAGTCCTCTGGTCTACCCCCTCCTTTGGGGGCCAAGGCTCACTCTACTCGGGGTATGGCGGCCTCCAAGGCCTTCTCAGCAGGTGTGTCCCTAGTGGACATCTGCAACGCTGCGGGGTGGTCCACGCCTTCTACATTTGTCAGATTCTACGATCTTGATATGCGAGCCGCTCCGGGCTCTTCTGTTCTCTCGCCTCAGCTGTGCTCTTCGGATACACACTAGGCAGGGATTTGGTAGTCTGGCAGCGTGGGCACCTCGTTCCCCAAAGCGATATCGACGCAGCTCGAGTTCCCGAAAAGGAACGTCCCAAGGTTACGTATGTAACCCTAGTTCCTTGAGGGAACGAGACGCTGCGTCTCAGAGCCATACTCCCGGCACCCCTGCCGGCGCTTGCTTCCCTACTCGAAGCTGAAGCCAGCTGCACGGCACGTGCTTATATAGCTTCCTGGTCGCTACGTCATCCCGCTCCGTGACGTCATTGGACAGATTGCACACGATGTTCAGAGCCGGTCTCGTCAGGGACGTTCCCCAAAGCGATATCGACGTAGCGTCTCATTCCCTCAAGGAACTAGGGTTACATACGTAACCTTGGGACGTTTTTGTGCATATAACTTCTAACACATTAAAAACTGTCTTACAGCATTGCAGAAAACATTGTATTTCATAAGGCATAAACATCTTTCAGTTTGGCAAGATTTGCACTGAATACTGAATGAAACAGTTTTCTCTAATAGAGAGAAAAGCTTTTGAGCAGATTTGGACTTGGTTTCACTTCATTTGAACAGAATCACTATTTCAACATTACTGGACTCAGAAAGCTGTAAACTGAGAATCTTGATCATTGAAGTCCTAACATTAGTTTTTGTGCATATAACTTCTAACACATTAAAAACTGTCTTACAGCATTGCAGAAAACATTGTATTTCATAAGGCATAAGCATCTATCAGTTTGGCAAGATTTGCACTTAATACTGAATGAAACAGCTTACTCTGATAGAGAGAAAAGCTTTTGAGCAGATTTGGGCTTGATTTCACTTCATTTGAACAGAATCACTATTTCAACATTACTGGACTCAGAAAGCTGTAAACTGACAATCTTGATCATTGAAGTCCTAACATTAGTTTTTGTGCATATAACTTCTAACACATTAAAAAGTGTCTTACAGCATTGCAGAAAACATTGTATTTCATAAGGCATAAGCATCTATCAGTTTGGCAAGATTTGCACTTAATACTGAATGAAACAGCTTACTCTGATAGAGAGAAAAGCTTTTGAGCAGATTTTGGCTTGATTTCACTTCATTTGAACAGCAGCACTATTTCAACATTACTGGACTCAGAAAGCTGTAAACTGACAATCTTGATCATTGAAGTCCTAACATAAGTTTTTGTGCATATAACTTCTAACACATTAAAAACTGTCTTACACCATTGCAGAAAACATTATATTTCATAAGGCATAAACATCTTTCAGTTTGCCAAGATTTGCACTGAATACTGAATGAAACAGCTTTCTCTAATAGAGAGAAAAGCTTTTGAGCAGATTTGGGCTTGATTTCACTTCATTTGAACAGAATCACTATTTCAACATTACTGGACTCAGAAAGCTGTAAACTGAGAATCTTGATCATTGAAGTCCTAACATTAGTTTTTGTGCATATAACTTCTAACACATTAAAAAGTGTCTTACAGCATTGCAGAAAACATTGTATTTCATAAGGCATAAGCATCTATCAGTTTGGCAAGATTTGCACTTAATACTGAATGAAACAGCTTACTCTGATAGAGAGAAAAGCTTTTGAGCAGATTTGGGCTTGATTTCACTTCATTTGAACAAATGCACTATTTCAACATTACTGGACTCAGAAAGCTGTAAACTGACAATCTTGATCATTGAAGTCCTAACATAAGTTATTGTGCATATAACTTCTAACACATTAAAAACTGTCTTACAGCATTGCAGAAAACATTGTATTTCATAAGGCATAAACATCTTTCAGTTTGGCAAGATTTGCACTGAATACTGAATGAAACAGTTTTCTCTAATAGAGAGAAAAGCTTTTGAGCAGATTTGGACTTGGTTTCACTTCATTTGAACAGAATCACTATTTCAACATTACTGGACTCAGAAAGCTGTAAACTGAGAATCTTGATCATTGAAGTCCTAACATTAGTTTTTGTGCATATAACTTCTAACACATTAAAAACTGTCTTACAGCACTGCAGAAAACATTGTATTTCATAAGGCATAAGCATCTATCAGTTTGGCAAGATTTGCACTAAATACTGAATGAAACAGCTTACTCTGATAGAGAGAAAAGCTTTTGAGCAGATTTGGGCTTGATTTCACTTCATTTGAACAAATGCACTATTTCAACATTACTGGACTCAGAAAGCTGTAAACTGACAATCTTGATCACTGAAGTCCTAACATAAGTTATTGTGCATATAACTTCTAACACATTAAAAACTGTCTTACAGCATTGCAGAAAACATTGTATTTCATAAGGCATAAACATCTTTCAGTTTGGCAAGATTTGCACTGAATACTGAATGAAACAGTTTTCTCTAATAGAGAGAAAAGCTTTTGAGCAGATTTGGGCTTGATTTCACTTCATTTGAACAGAATCACTATTTCAACATTACTGGACTCAGAAAGCTGTAAACTGACAATCTTGATCATTGAAGTCCTAACATTAGTTTTTGTGCATATAACTTCTAACACATTAAAAACTGTCTTACAGCATTGCAGAAAACATTGTATTTCATAAGGCATAAACATCTTTCAGTTTGGCAAGATTTGCACTTAATACTGAATGAAACAGCTTACTCTAATAGAGAGAAAAGCTTTTGAGCAGATTTGGGCTTGATTTCACTTCATTTGAACAGAATCACTATTTCAACATTACTGGACTCAGAAAGCTGTAAACTGACAATCTTGATCATTGAAGTCCTAACATTAGTTTTTGTGCATATAACTTCTAACACATTAAAAAGTGTCTTACAGCATTGCAGAAAACATTGTATTTCATAAGGCATAAGCATCTATCAGTTTGGCAAGATTTGCACTTAATACTGAATGAAACAGCTTACTCTGATAGAGAGAAAAGCTTTTGAGCAGATTTTGGCTTGATTTCACTTCATTTGAACAGCAGCACTATTTCAACATTACTGGACTCAGAAAGCTGTAAACTGACAATCTTGATCATTGAAGTCCTAACATAAGTTTTTGTGCATATAACTTCTAACACATTAAAAACTGTCTTACAGCATTGCAGAAAACATTATATTTCATAAGGCATAAACATCTTTCAGTTTGCCAAGATTTGCACTGAATACTGAATGAAACAGCTTTCTCTAATAGAGAGAAAAGCTTTTGAGCAGATTTGGGCTTGATTTCACTTCATTTGAACAGAATCACTATTTCAACATTACTGGACTCAGAAAGCTGTAAACTGAGAATCTTGATCATTGAAGTCCTAACATTAGTTTTTGTGCATATAACTTCTAACACATTAAAAACGTCTGGGTTACGTCTGTAACCTCGGTTCCCCGAGAAGGGAACGAGACGATGCGTCGATAACGCTTTGGGAACGCATTCTGCGTGAGTGCGTCTGAAGCATCCATGTCAACTAGTCCAATGGCGAGAGTGAGCGTCAGGAGTGACGTCACGACCAGGAATTGATAAAAACCCCAACCGGAGCAACCGGTGTTAGCTTCGACAGTGCCGAAGCAAGTCGATCACAGGAATGAAGGAAGTATGGCAGGGAGACGCATCGTCTCGTTCCCTTCTCGGGGAACCGAGGTTACAGACGTAACCGAGACGTTCCCCATCGAGGGAGAGACGATGCGTCGATAACGCTTTGGGAACGAGAATACCCAAACCGCCATATTACAAGTGCCTGAGTGTCAGACAGAAAACCCAACGCCTCTAGAATTAAAAACCTGAGACCCGGGAGTAGCGTCCAGGTCTAGGCTATAAAACCTGACGAATGTGAGTGGCGAGGACCAGCCTGCCGCATCACAAACATCCTGAAGAGAGGCCCCAGATAATAAGGCTCTAGAGGCCACCATACTCCTAGTAGAATGAGCTCTGACCCCCAAAGGGCACGGTAGGTCAGAAGACTCATAGGCAAGAAGGATAGCCCCAACTATCCACTTACTAAGTGTCTGTTTAGTGGCAGGAAGACCTATCTTAGGTGACCCGAAACAAACAAACAGCTGATCGGATTTCCGAAAAGAAGAAGTCCGATGAACGTAAGTGTCCAATGCTCGCACCGGGCACAAGAGGTTAGACTTTTCCTGGTCCGACGATGCAAACGGGGGAGGACAGAAAGCCTGCAGAACAATAGGTCTCGGAACAACGGTCGGTACCTTAGGGACGTATCCCTGCTTCGGGTAGAGAAATGCTTTGACCATCCCAGGTGCAAATTCAAGGCAGGTGGGAGAAACCGAGAGAGCCTGAAGGTCTCCGACTCTTTTAAGGGACGAAATAGCAAGGAGAAAAGTAGTCTTAAACGAAAGAAACTTCTCAGAGACCGAATCTAGGGGCTCAAACGGAGCCCTAGAAAGGCCTTCTAAAACTATAGCCAGGTCCCAGGCCGGCACTCTAGAACGAGTTGCAGGTCTCAGCCTCAAGGTGCCACGAAGGAAACGAGAGATAAGAGGGTCTCGACCCAGAGATGCACCACCCACTTGGGCGTGGAAAGCCGAGATGGCCGCCACGTAAACTTTTAAGGTGGATGGACATAGACCAGAAGCGAAGCGGTCTTGTAAAAACTCAAGAACTGAGCCAACAGAGCAGTGGACGGGGTCACACTGATGTTGGTAACACCAAGAAGAAAAAACATTCCATTTGAGTCTATAAAGTTTCCTCGTAGCTGGAGCTCTGGAGCTAAGAATGGTCTCCACAACCTCAGTTGAGAGACCACTCTCTATGAGTTGCGCCCCCTCAGAGGCCACACCCAAAGCTTCCAAATCTCTGGCCGGGGGTGAAATATAGTGCCCCCGGCCTGAGATAGAAGGTCTTTCCTGATCGGGATCTCCAAGGGAGAACCGTCGAGGAGATGAATCAGGTCCGCAAACCAGATTCGACTCGGCCAGTGTGGAGCTACGAGAAGTAGACTTACTCCGTCCTGGCGGACTCTCTCCAGAACTCCTGGGAGCAGAGCAACAGGGGGAAAGGCGTACAGACGTAGCCTCGGCCACGTCTGTACCATAGCGTCCAACCCCAGGGGGGCTGGATGAGTAAGGGAGAACCATAGTGGACAGTGCGTCGTGTACTGAGAAGCGAACAGATCCACTTCTGCTTGGCCATAACATTCCCATATGAGCTCCACCACCTCCGGGTGAAGCCTCCATTCCCCTGGCCTCAGCACCTGCCTCGACAGGGTGTCTGCTCCAATATTCTGAGTCCCTGGTATATACATCGCCCTCAGAGAGCGTAATTTCCCCAGAGACCACAGGAGGATCTGGTGCGCTAATTTGCAGAGTGGGCGCGAGCGCAGACCCCCCTGACGGTTGATGTAAGAGACCACCGATGTATTGTCTGTGCGGACCAGCACATGATGGTCCCTCAGGTCTGGCAGGAAGTGCCTCAAAGCTTTGAAGACAGCCATCATCTCCAGGCAGTTGATGTGCCAAGAGTGATGATGGCTCTCCCACAGACCCTGAGCTGAGCGGCCTTCCATTACCGCTCCCCAGCCGGTAAGGGAAGCATCTGTCGAGATGGTAACCCGATGACAAAGAGCTCCCAATACCGGACCCTGGGACAGGAACCAGTGTTCTCTCCATATGACCAAGGCGCGGAGACACCGCCGCGTGATCTTGATCGTACGAAGTGGGTTTCCCCTCGGGGAGAACCCTCTGGTCCTGAGCCACCACTGTAAAGGTCTCATGCCCAGCAGGCCAAAGGGGATCACATTGGACGCTGCTGCCATGAGACCCAACAATCTCTCGAACTGTTTTACAGTGCGTGACTGGCCTAGCTTTAGCTCCGAAGTGGCTGCGAGGATGTTGGCTACACGAGCGGGCGAAAGAGAGGCTCGCATCGTGACCGAATCCCATACCACCCCAAGAAAAGTGGTCCTCTGTAATGGAGATAGCACACTCTTCTTGGTATTGAGCCTCAAACCCAACTTTTGCATATGAGCGAGGACGACATCTCGATGCCGAACCGCCAACTGTTCTGATTCTGCTAAAATCAACCAGTCGTCCAGGTAATTCAGAATACGTATGCCCTGCAGCCTGAGCGGGGCCAGAGCTGCATCTACGCATTTCGTGAATGTGCGGGGTGAGAGAGCTAGACCGAAGGGAAGTACCCGATACTGGTATTCTTTGCCCCCGAAAGAAAACCTTAGGAACTTCCTGTGCTGAGGGAGGATGGAGATATGGAAGTACGCATCTTTTAGGTCTATTGTGACGAACCAGTCCTCGGATCTGATTTGAGTCACGATCTGTTTGAGTGTCAGCATCTTGAATTTTAATTTCTGAACTGTACGATTCAACAGACGAAGATCTAAAATGGGACGCAGCCCTCCATCCTTTTTTGGAACAATGAAATAACGGCTGTAAAAACCCGATGCCCTGTCGGGAGGATACACCTGCTCTATAGCATTTTTCGCTAAAAGAGATTTCACTTCTTGCTCCATGACCAGAGCCTGCTCGGGATGCACTACTGTGAGCAACACCCCGTTGTAGCGTGGGGGACGAGAACCGAACTGGATTCTGTAGCCCTTCTCTACTATCTGCAGGACCCATTGAGATATATTCGGCAGACTTTTCCATTCTGTCAGACATTCTACTAAGGGAACCAGCCTCTCGAGGCTGGCCTCTGGTGTAATTAGAACAGCTAGTTCGGGGACCTGAAGCCGAAGCGCAGGAACCACCCGAGCTAACTGCTCTTGGACCCCCCTCAGAGGGAGCGAGCCTGACGCAGCGTCTGGGAGACACAGCGCCAGAGACCCGCTGGAGACCGCTGCGCCCCGAGGCACCAAGGGTGGCGGGGTTGGCAGGACGGCCCCGTGAGAGCACCGAGACCGGACGGGCACCGTATACTGAGGTGTACACCGCACTGTCTCGATTGGGGCTGCCCTCACAGGTCTGACCCATTTGGCGTCAGGACCTTTTCTTCTGAGCCGAAGCTTTCTTAGCGAGAAGAACGGTCCTCAGATCCGGCTTCTGCTTAGATTGCTTTGGCTGTGAGTGCTGGCTCGGTCCCCGTGATTTTTGAGGAGGAGCGCGAGACGCAACACTCTCTTTTTGAAAAACACGATATGAGGAGCATGATGGCTGGGGCTGCCTTGCACGCCCAGCAGCATCAGGATTAGAACGGCGAGGGAGAAAACTTTTAAAAGCTTCAGATTGCTTTTTATTTTCTTGAAATCTTTCAACCACTTCATTCACAGCATCACCAAACAGACCTTCATGAGAAATGGGAGCGTCTAAAAGAAAAGATCTATCTTTATCTTTAATATCTGAAAGATTAAGCCAAAGGTGTCTTTCTGTAGAAACCAAAGCAGCCATAGATCTACCAATAGCACGTGCTGTTTCTTTAGTCGCCCTGAGAGATAAATCCGTAGCCCGACGAAGTTCGCGAATTTCGTCACGGCTGACTCCCTCACTGTTATCTAACTCCCCCAGCAGCTCAGCCTGATAAGCCTGAAGCAAAGCCATCGAGTGAAGGCAAGCTCCAGCCTGACCTGCTGCTGTGTAAGCTTTACCCACTAAATTAGATGTGATCTTTAAAGGCTTCGTGGGCAAAGTCGGGTTCTTAATAGATGACGCTGAACCAGGGGAAAGATAGCTCGCGAGCGTCTGCTCCGCCCGGGGCATCGCTTCATAACCATTTTCTTTCAGCCCTCTTATATCAGAATAAATGCGCACTTGAGGGCTGAAAAGACGTGATGAATATGGCTTATTCCACGATCTAGACAGCTCACTGTGAAGATCAGGGAAAAAAGGGAGACCCCGTGATGTAGGCGATGTTTTAGAAGACAGAAAACGCTCGTCTAATTTGCTTTTAGGACGAGCGCTCTGTTTATCAGATGGCCAAGATATATGTAATTTATCTACAGCTCGTGTTAATACATCAACCAACTCCTCATATGCTGGGGAAAGAGATGGCGAATCCTCTTCCCCCCTGATTGTGTCACCTTCACTGCCCGTTACATCTAACTCCTCGGAGCTAGAGCAACGAAGCAATGGGCTCTCCCCCCGGGCGGAAGAAGCCGCGGGGCGGGCTTCCGACACCGGAGTTTGAGCTATGGATCTCCCAGGTAAGGGAGGAGAAAGAGCCCTCGGACCCGTCTCCAACCCCGCTGAGAGATCCATTTGCGAACCCCAGGAATGCACTCTCCGCTCTGCCTCGGCAGAAGCGGGTCCTGCACCCTGAGGAGCGCGAGGCTCGCCGCTCTTCTCATCAAAGAGTGACAAGCGGGAGCGGAGCATGCGAAGCGAAAGCTTCTCACAATGCGGGCAATCAGTCTCCTCGAAGGCTGATAACGCATGCTCCACTCCCAAACAAACTACACAAAGCTCGTGTGTATCCCCACCCGTTAAATAACGCGGGCAGGGAGAAGCACACGGTTTGAATAGTTGCTTAGCCATAGTATATAAACTTTGCACAAGACAACAGTAAATATGACAGACAGGTTTGACACAGATCGCTTGCTGAGGCACAGAAAGCTAACACCGGTTGCTCCGGTTGGGGTTTTTATCAATTCCTGGTCGTGACGTCACTCCTGACGCTCACTCTCGCCATTGGACTAGTTGACATGGATGCTTCAGACGCACTCACGCAGAATGCGTTCCCAAAGCGTTATCGACGCATCGTCTCTCCCTCGATGGGGAACTGTCTTACAGCATTGCAGAAAACATTGTATTTCATAAGGCATAAGCATCTATCAGTTTGGCAAGATTTGCACTTAATACTGAATGAAACAGCTTACTCTGATAGAGAGAAAAGCTTTTGAGCAGATTTGGGCTTGATTTCACTTCATTTGAACAAATGCACTATTTCAACATTACTGGACTCAGAAAGCTGTAAACTGACAATCTTGATCATTGAAGTCCTAACATAAGTTATTGTGCATATAACTTCTAACACATTAAAAACTGTCTTACAGCATTGCAGAAAACATTGTATTTCATAAGGCATAAACATCTTTCAGTTTGGCAAGATTTGCACTGAATACTGAATGAAACAGTTTTCTCTAATAGAGAGAAAAGCTTTTGAGCAGATTTGGACTTGGTTTCACTTCATTTGAACAGAATCACTATTTCAACATTACTGGACTCAGAAAGCTGTAAACTGACAATCTTGATCATTGAAGTCCTAACATAAGTTTTTGTGCATATAACTTCTAACACATTAAAAACTGTCTTACAGCATTGCAGAAAACATTGTATTTCATAAGGCATAAACATCTTTCAGTTTGGCAAGATTTGCACTGAATACTGAATGAAACAGCTTTCTCTAATAGAGAGAAAAGCTTTTGAGCAGATTTGGACTTGGTTTCACTTCATTTGAACAGAATCACTATTTCAACATTACTGGACTCAGAAAGCTGTAAACTGACAATCTTGATCATTGAAGTCCTAACATTAGTTTTTGTGCATATAACTTCTAACACATTAAAAACTGTCTTACAGCATTGCAGAAAACATTGTATTTCATAAGGCATAAGCATCTATCAGTTTGGCAAGATTTGCACTTAATACTGAATGAAACAGCTTACTCTGATAGAGAGAAAAGCTTTTGAGCAGATGTGGGCTTGATTTTACTTCATTTGAACAGAATCACTATTTCAACATTACTGGACTCAGAAAGCTGTAAACTGACAATCTTGATCATTGAAGTCCTAACATTAGTTTTTGTGCATATAACTTCTAACACATTAAAAAGTGTCTTACAGCATTGCAGAAAACATTGTATTTCATAAGGCATAAGCATCTATCAGTTTGGCAAGATTTGCACTTAATACTGAATGAAACAGCTTACTTTGATAGAGAGAAAAGCTTTTGAGCAGATTTTGGCTTGATTTCACTTCATTTGAACAGCAGCACTATTTCAACATTACTGGACTCAGAAAGCTGTAAACTTACAATCTTGATCATTGAAGTCCTAACATAAGTTTTTGTGCATATAACTTCTAACACATTAAAAACTGTCTTACAGCATTGCAGAAAACATTATATTTCATAAGGCATAAACATCTCTCAGTTTGCCAAGATTTGCACTGAATACTGAATGAAACAGCTTTCTCTAATAGAGAGAAAAGCTTTTGAGCAGATTTGGGCTTGATTTCACTTCATTTGAACAGAATCACTATTTCAACATTACTGGACTCAGAAAGCTGTAAACTGAGAATCTTGAACATTGAAGTCCTAACATTAGTTTTTGTGCATATAACTTCTAACACATTAAAAACTGTCTTACAGCATTGCAGAAAACATTGTATTTCATAAGGCATAAGCATCTATCAGTTTGGCAAGATTTGCACTTAATAC
This sequence comes from Carassius gibelio, assembly GCF_023724105.1. NCBI lineage: Eukaryota > Metazoa > Chordata > Actinopteri > Cypriniformes > Cyprinidae > Carassius > Carassius gibelio. The sequence goes on along the minus strand of NC_068401.1, from coordinate 19,202,054 downwards.
TGAATAAAACAGCTTACTCTGATAGAGAGAAAAGCTTTTGAGCAGATTTGGACTTGGTTTCACTTCATTTGAACAGAATCACTATTTCAACATTACTGGACTCAGAAAGCTGTAAACTGACAATCTTGATCATTGAAGTCCTAACATTAGTTTTTGTGCATATAACTTCTAACACATTAAAAACTGTCTTACAGAATTGCAGAAAACATTGTATTTCATAACGCATAAGCATCTATCAGTTTGGCAAGATTTGCACTTAATACTGAATGAAACAGCTTACTCTGATAGAGAGAAAAGCTTTTGAGCAGATTTTGGCTTGATTTCACTTCATTTGAACAGCAGCACTATTTCAACATTACTGGACTCAGAAAAGCTGTAAACTGACAATCTTGATCATTGAAGTCCTAACATAAGTTTTTGTGCATATAACTTCTAACACATTAAAAACTGTCTTACAGCATTGCAGAAAACATTGTACTTCATAAGACATAAGCTTGTTTCAGTTTGGCAAGATTTGCACTGAATACTGAATGAAACAGCTTTATCTAATAGAGAGAAAAGCTTTTGAGCAGATTTGGGCTTGATTTCACTTCATTTGAACAGAAACACTATTTCAACATTACTGGACTCAGAAAGCTGTAAACTGACAATCTTGATCATTGCAGTCCTAACATTAGTTTTTGTGTATATAACTTCTAACACATTAAAAACTGCCTTACAGCATTGCAGAAAACATTTTATTTCATAAGACATAAGCATGTTTCAGTTTGGCAAGATTTGCACTGAATACTGAATGAAACAGCTTTCTCTAATAGAGAGAAAAGCTTTTGAGCAGATTTAGGCTTGATTTCACTTCATTTGAACAGAAACACTATTTCAGCATTACTGGACTCAGAAAGCTGTAAACTGACAATCTTGATCATTGAAGTCCTAACATAAGTTTTTGTGCATATAACTTCTAACACATTAAAAACTGTCTTACAGCATTGCAGAAAACATTGTACTTCATAAGGCATAAGCTTGTTTCAGTTTGGCAAGATTTGCACTGAATACTGAATGAAACAGCTTTATCTAATAGAGAGAAAAGCTTTTGAGCAGACTTGGGCTTGATTTCACTTCATTTCAACAGAAACACTATTTCAGCATTACTGGACTCAGAAAGCTGTAAACTGAAAATCTTGATCATTGAAGTCCTAACATTAGTTTTTGTGCATATAACTTCTAACACATTAAAAACTGTCTTACAGCATTGCAGAAAACATTGTACTTCATAAGACATAAGCTTGTTTCAGTTTGGCAAGATTTGCACTGAATACTGAATGAAACAGCTTTATCTAATAGAGAGAAAAGCTTTTGAGCAGATTTGGGCTTGATTTCACTTCATTTCAACAGAAACACTATTTCAGCATTACTGGACTCAGAAAGCTGTAAACTGACAATATTGATCATTGAAGTCCTAACATAAGATTTTATGCATATAACTTCTAACACATTAAAAACTGTCTTACAGCATTGCAGAAAACATTGTACTTCATAAGACATAAGCTTGTTTCAGTTTGGCAAGATTTGCACTGAATATTGAATGAAACAGCTTTCTCTAATAGAGAGAAAAGCTTTTGAGCAGATTTGGGCTTGATTTCACTTCATTTGAACAGAAACACTATTTCAACATTACTGGACTCAGAAAGCTGTAAACTGACAATCTTGATCATTGCAGTCCTAACATTAGTTTTTGTGCATATAACTTCTAACACATTAAAAACTGTCTTATAGCATTGCAGAAAACATTGTACTTCATAAGGCATAAGCTTGTTTCAGTTTGGCAAGATTTGCACTGAATATTGAATGAAACAGCTTTCTCTAATAGAGAGAAAAGCTTTTGAGCAGATTTGGGCTTGATTTCACTTCATTTGAACAGAAACACTATTTCAGCATTACTGGACTCAGAAAGCTGTAAACTGCCAATCTTGATCATTGAAGTCCTAACATTAGTTTTTGTGTATATAACTTCTAACACATTAAAAACTGTCTTACAGTATTGCAGAAAACATTGTACTTCATAAGACATAAGCTTGTTTCAGTTTGGCAAGATTTGCACTGAATACTGAATGAAACAGCTTTATCTAATAGAGAGAAAAGCTTTTGAGCAGATTTGGGCTTGATTTCACTTCATTTGAACAGAAACACTATTTCAGCATTACTGGAATCAGAAAGCTGTAAACTGACAATCTTGATCATTGCAGTCCTAACATTAGTTTTTGTGCATATAACTTCTAACACATTAAAAACTGTCTTACAGCATTGCAGAAAACATTGTACTTCATAAGGCATACGCTTGTTTCAGTTTGGCCAGATTTGCACTGAATATTGAATGAAACAGCATTCTCTAATAGAGAGAAAAGCTTTTGAGCAGATTTGGGCTTGATTTCACTTCATTTGAACAGAAACACTATTTCAACATTACTGGACTCAGAAAGCTGTAAACTGACAATCTTGATCATTGCAGTCCTAACATTAGTTTTTGTGTATATAACTTCTAACACATTAAAAACTGCCTTACAGCATTGCAGAAAACATTTTATTTCATAAGACATAAGCATGTTTCAGTTTGGCAAGATTTGCACTGAATACTGAATGAAAAAGCTTTCTCTAATAGAGAGAAAAGCTTTTGAGCAGATTTGGGCTTGATTTCACTTCATTTGAACAGAAACACTATTTCAGCATTACTGGACTCAGAAAGCTGTAAACTGACAATCTTGATCATTGAAGTCCTAACATAAGTTTTTGTGCATATAACTTCTAACACATTAAAAAGTGTCTTACAGCATTGCAGAAAACATTGTACTTCATAAGGCATAAGCTTGTTTCAGTTTGGCAAGATTGAATGAAACAGCTTTATCTAATAGAGAGAAAAGCTTTTGAGCAGACTTGGGCTTGATTTCACTTCATTTCAACAGAAACACTATTTCAGCATTACTGGACTCAGAAAGCTGTAAACTGACAATCTTGATCATTGAAGTCCTAACATAAGTTTTTGTGCATATAACTTCTAACACATTAAAAGCTGTCTTACAGCATTGCAGAAAACATTGTACTTCATAAGACATAAGCTTGTTTCAGTTTGGCAAGATTTGCACTGAATACTGAATGAAACAGCTTTATCTAATAGAGAGAAAACTTTTGAGCAGATTTGGGCTTGATTTCACTTCATTTCAACAGAAACACTATTTCAGCATTACTGGACTCAGAAAGCTGTAAACTGACAATCTTGATCATTGAAGTCCTAACATAAGTTTTTGTGCATATAACTTCTAACACATTAAAAACTGTCTTACAGCATTGCAGAAAACATTGTACTTCATAAGACATAAGCTTGTTTCAGTTTGGCAAGATTTGCACTGAATACTGAATGAAACAGCTTTATCTAATAGAGAGAAAAGCTTTTGAGCAGATTTGGGCTTGATTTCACTTCATTTGAACAGAAACACTATTTCAACATTACTGGACTCAGAAAGCTGTAAACTGACAATCTTGATCATTGCAGTCCTAACATTAGTTTTTTGTGTATATAACTTCTAACACATTAAAAACTGCCTTACAGCATTGCAGAAAACATTTTATTTCATAAGACATAAGCATGTTTCAGTTTGGCAAGATTTGCACTGAATACTGAATGAAACAGCTTTCTCTAATAGAGAGAAAAGCTTTTGAGCAGATTTAGGCTTGATTTCACTTCATTTGAACAGAAACACTATTTCAGCATTACTGGACTCAGAAAGCTGTAAACTGCCAATCTTGATCATTGAAGTCCTAACATTAGTTTTTGTGCATATAACTTCTAACACATTAAAAACTGTCTTACAGCATTGCAGAAAACATTGTACTTCATAAGACATAAGCTTGTTTCAGTTTGGCAAGATTTGCACTGAATACTGAATGAAACAGCTTTATCTAATAGAGAGAAAAGCTTTTGAGCAGATTTGGGCTTGATTTCACTTCATTTCAACAGAAACACTATTTCAGCATTACTGGACTCAGAAAGCTGTAAACTGACAATATTGATCATTGAAGTCCTAACATAAGATTTTATGCATATAACTTCTAACACATTAAAAACTGTCTTACAGCATTGCAGAAAACATTGTACTTCATAAGACATAAGCTTGTTTCAGTTTGGCAAGATTTGCACTGAATATTGAATGAAACAGCTTTCTCTAATAGAGAGAAAAGCTTTTGAGCAGATTTGGGCTTGATTTCACTTCATTTGAACAGAAACACTATTTCAACATTACTGGACTCAGAAAGCTGTAAACTGACAATCTTGATCATTGCAGTCCTAACATTAGTTTTTGTGCATATAACTTCTAACACATTAAAAACTGTCTTATAGCATTGCAGAAAACATTGTACTTCATAAGGCATAAGCTTGTTTCAGTTTGGCAAGATTTGCACTGAATATTGAATGAAACAGCTTTCTCTAATAGAGAGAAAAGCTTTTGAGCAGATTTGGGCTTGATTTCACTTCATTTGAACAGAAACACTATTTCAGCATTACTGGACTCAGAAAGCTGTAAACTGCCAATCTTGATCATTGAAGTCCTAACATTAGTTTTTGTGTATATAACTTCTAACACATTAAAAACTGTCTTACAGTATTGCAGAAAACATTGTACTTCATAAGACATAAGCTTGTTTCAGTTTGGCAAGATTTGCACTGAATACTGAATGAAACAGCTTTATCTAATAGAGAGAAAAGCTTTTGAGCAGATTTGGGCTTGATTTCACTTCATTTGAACAGAAACACTATTTCAGCATTACTGGACTCAGAAAGCTGTAAACTGACAATCTTGATCATTGCAGTCCTAACATTAGTTTTTGTGCATATAACTTCTAACACATTAAAAACTGTCTTACAGCATTGCAGAAAACATTGTACTTCATAAGGCATACGCTTGTTTCAGTTTGGCCAGATTTGCACTGAATATTGAATGAAACAGCATTCTCTAATAGAGAGAAAAGCTTTTGAGCAGATTTGGGCTTGATTTCACTTCATTTGAACAGAAACACTATTTCAACATTACTGGACTCAGAAAGCTGTAAACTGACAATCTTGATCATTGCAGTCCTAACATTAGTTTTTGTGTATATAACTTCTAACACATTAAAAACTGCCTTACAGCATTGCAGAAAACATTTTATTTCATAAGACATAAGCATGTTTCAGTTTGGCAAGATTTGCACTGAATACTGAATGAAAAAGCTTTCTCTAATAGAGAGAAAAGCTTTTGAGCAGATTTGGGCTTGATTTCACTTCATTTGAACAGAAACACTATTTCAGCATTACTGGACTCAGAAAGCTGTAAACTGACAATCTTGATCATTGAAGTCCTAACATAAGTTTTTGTGCATATAACTTCTAACACATTAAAAAGTGTCTTACAGCATTGCAGAAAACATTGTACTTCATAAGGCATAAGCTTGTTTCAGTTTGGCAAGATTTGCACTGAATACTGAATGAAACAGCTTTATCTAATAGAGAGAAAAGCTTTTGAGCAGACTTGGGCTTGATTTCACTTCATTTCAACAGAAACACTATTTCAGCATTACTGGACTCAGAAAGCTGTAAACTGACAATCTTGATCATTGAAGTCCTAACATAAGTTTTTGTGCATATAACTTCTAACACATTAAAAGCTGTCTTACAGCATTGCAGAAAACATTGTACTTCATAAGACATAAGCTTGTTTCAGTTTGGCAAGATTTGCACTGAATACTGAATGAAACAGCTTTATCTAATAGAGAGAAAACTTTTGAGCAGATTTGGGCTTGATTTCACTTCATTTCAACAGAAACACTATTTCAGCATTACTGGACTCAGAAAGCTGTAAACTGACAATCTTGATCATTGAAGTCCTAACATAAGTTTTTGTGCATATAACTTCTAACACATTAAAAACTGTCTTACAGCATTGCAGAAAACATTGTACTTCATAAGACATAAGCTTGTTTCAGTTTGGCAAGATTTGCACTGAATACTGAATGAAACAGCTTTATCTAATAGAGAGAAAAGCTTTTGAGCAGATTTGGGCTTGATTTCACTTCATTTGAACAGAAACACTATTTCAACATTACTGGACTCAGAAAGCTGTAAACTGACAATCTTGATCATTGCAGTCCTAACATTAGTTTTTTGTGTATATAACTTCTAACACATTAAAAACTGCCTTACAGCATTGCAGAAAACATTTTATTTCATAAGACATAAGCATGTTTCAGTTTGGCAAGATTTGCACTGAATACTGAATGAAACAGCTTTCTCTAATAGAGAGAAAAGCTTTTGAGCAGATTTAGGCTTGATTTCACTTCATTTGAACAGAAACACTATTTCAGCATTACTGGACTCAGAAAGCTGTAAACTGCCAATCTTGATCATTGAAGTCCTAACATTTGTTTTTGTGTATATAACTTCTAACACATTAAAAACTGTCTTACAGTATTGCAGAAAACATTGTACTTCATAAGACATAAGCTTGTTTCAGTTTGGCAAGATTTGCACTGAATACTGAATGAAACAGCTTTATCTAATAGAGAGAAAAGCTTTTGAGCAGATTTGGGCTTGATTTCACTTCATTTCAACAGAAACACTATTTCAGCATTACTGGACTCAGAAAGCTGTAAACTGACAATCTTGATCATTGAAGTCCTAACATTAGTTTTTGTGCATATAACTTCTAACACATTAAAAACTGTCTTACAGCATTGCAGAAAACATTGTACTTCATAAGACATAAGCTTGTTTCAGTTTGGCAAGATTTGCACTGAATACTGAATGAAACAGCTTTATCTAATAGAGAGAAAAGCTTTTGAGCAGATTTGGGCTTGATTTCACTTCATTTGAACAGAAACACTATTTCAACATTACTGGACTCAGAAAGCTGTAAACTGACAATCTTGATCATTGCAGTCCTAACATTAGTTTTTTGTGTATATAACTTCTAACACATTAAAAACTGCCTTACAGCATTGCAGAAAACATTTTATTTCATAAGACATAAGCATGTTTCAGTTTGGCAAGATTTGCACTGAATACTGAATGAAACAGCTTTCTCTAATAGAGAGAAAAGCTTTTGAGCAGATTTAGGCTTGATTTCACTTCATTTGAACAGAAACACTATTTCAGCATTACTGGACTCAGAAAGCTGTAAACTGCCAATCTTGATCATTGAAGTCCTAACATTTGTTTTTGTGTATATAACTTCTAACACATTAAAAACTGTCTTACAGTATTGCAGAAAACATTGTACTTCATAAGACATAAGCTTGTTTCAGTTTGGCAAGATTTGCACTGAATACTGAATGAAACAGCTTTATCTAATAGAGAGAAAAGCTTTTGAGCAGATTTGGGCTTGATTTCACTTCATTTCAACAGAAACACTATTTCAGCATTACTGGACTCAGAAAGCTGTAAACTGACAATCTTGATCATTGAAGTCCTAACATTAGTTTTTGTGCATATAACTTCTAACACATTAAAAACTGTCTTACAGCATTGCAGAAAACATTGTACTTCATAAGACATAAGCTTGTTTCAGTTTGGCAAGATTTGCACTGAATACTGAATGAAACAGCTTTATCTAATAGAGAGAAAAGCTTTTGAGTAGATTTGGGCTTGATTTCACTTCATTTGAACAGAAACACTATTTCAACATTACTGGACTCAGAAAGCTGTAAACTGACAATCTTGATCATTGCAGTCCTAACATTAGTTTTTGTGTATATAACTTCTAACACATTAAAAACTGTCTTACAGCATTGCAGAAAACATTTTATTTCATAAGACATAAGCATGTTTCAGTTTGGCAAGATTTGCACTGAATACTGAATGAAACAGCTTTCTCTAATAGAGAGAAAAGCTTTTGAGCAGATTTGGGCTTGATTTCACTTCAATTGAACAGAAACACTATTTCAGCATTACTGGACTCAGAAAGCTGTAAACTGACAATCTTGATCATTGAAGTCCTAACATTAGTTTTTGTGCATATAACTTCTGACACATTAAAAACTGTCTTACAGCATTGCAGAAAACATTGTACTTCATAAGGCATAAGCTTGTTTCAGTTTGGCAAGATTTGCACTGAATACTGAATGAAACAGCTTTATCTAATAGAGAGAAAAGCTTTTGAGCAGATTTGGGCTTGATTTCACTTCATTTCAACAGAAACACTATTTCAGCATTACTGGACTCAGAAAGCTGTAAACTGACAATCTTGATCATTGAAGTCCTAACATAAGTTTTTGTGCATATAACTTCTAACACATTAAAAGCTGTCTTACAGCATTGCAGAAAACATTGTACTTCATAAGACATAAGCTTGTTTCAGTTTGGCAAGATTTGCTTTGAATACTGTATGAAACAGCTTTATCTAATAGAGAGAAAAGCTTTTGAGCAGATTTGGGCTTGATTTCACTTCATTTGAACAGAAACACTATTTCAGCATTACTGGACTCAGAAAGCTGTAAACTGACAATCTTGATCATTGAAGTCCTAACATTAGTTTTTGTGCATATAACTTCTAACACATTAAAAACTGTCTTACAGCATTGCAGAAAACATTGTACTTCATAAGGCATAAGCTTGTTTCAGTTTGGCAAGATTTGCACTGAATACTGAATGAAACAGCTTTATCTAATAGAGAGAAAAGCTTTTGAGCAGATTTGGGCTTGATTTCACTTCATTTCAACAGAAACACTATTTCAGCATTACTGGACTCAGAAAGCTGTAAACTGCCAATCTTGATCATTGAAGTCCTAACATTAGTTTTTGTGTATATAACTTCTAACACATTAAAAACTGTCTTACAGTATTGCAGAAAACATTGTACTTCATAAGACATAAGCTTGTTTCAGTTTGGCAAGATTTGCACTGAATACTGAATGAAACAGCTTTATCTAATAGAGAGAAAAGCTTTTGAGCAGATTTGGGCTTGATTTCACTTCATTTGAACAGAAACACTATTTCAGCATTACTGGACTCAGAAAGCTGTAAACTGACAATCTTGATCATTGCAGTCCTAACATTAGTTTTTGTGCATATAACTTCTAACACATTAAAAACTGTCTTACAGCATTGCAGAAAACATTGTACTTCATAAGGCATACGCTTGTTTCAGTTTGGCCAGATTTGCACTGAATATTGAATGAAACAGCATTCTCTAATAGAGAGAAAAGCTTTTGAGCAGATTTGGGCTTGATTTCACTTCATTTGAACAGAAACACTATTTCAACATTACTGGACTCAGAAAGCTGTAAACTGACAATCTTGATCATTGCAGTCCTAACATTAGTTTTTGTGTATATAACTTCTAACACATTAAAAACTGCCTTACAGCATTGCAGAAAACATTTTATTTCATAAGACATAAGCATGTTTCAGTTTGGCAAGATTTGCACTGAATACTGAATGAAACAGCTTTCTCTAATAGAGAGAAAAGCTTTTGAGCAGATTTGGGCTTGATTTCACTTCATTTGAACAGAAACACTATTTCAGCATTACTGGACTCAGAAAGCTGTAAACTGACAATCTTGATCATTGAAGTCCTAACATAAGTTTTTGTGCATATAACTTCTAACACATTAAAAACTGTCTTACAGCATTGCAGAAAACATTGTACTTCATAAGACATAAGCTTGTTTCAGTTTGGCAAGATTTGCACTGAATACTGAATAAAACAGCTTTATCTAATAGAGAGAAAAGCTTTTGAGCAGATTTGGGCTTGATTTCACTTCATTTGAACAGAAACACTATTTCAACATTACTGGACTCAGAAAGCTGTAAACTGACAATCTTGATCATTGCAGTCCTAACATTAGTTTTTGTGCATATAACTTCTAACACATTAAAAACTGTCTTACAGCATTGCAGAAAACATTGTACTTCATAAGGCATACGCTTGTTTCAGTTTGGCAAGATTTGCACTGAATATTGAATGAAACAGCATTCTCTAATAGAGAGAAAAGCTTTTGAGCAGATTTGGGCTTGATTTCACTTCATTTGAACAGAAACACTATTTCAGCATTACTGGACTCAGAAAGCTGTAAACTGACAATCTTGATCATTGAAGTCCTAACATAAGTTTTTGTGCATATAACTTCTAACACATTAAAAACTGTCTTACAGCATTGCAGAAAACATTGTACTTCATAAGGCATAAGCTTGTTTCAGCTTGGCAAGATTTGCACTGAATACTGAATGAAACAGCTTTATCTAATAGAGAGAAAAGCTTTTGAGCAGACTTGGACTTGATTTCACTTCATTTCAACAGAAACACTATTTCAGCATTACTGGACTCAGAAAGCTGTAAACTGACAATCTTGATCATTGAAGTCCTAACATTAGTTTTTGTGCATATAACTTCTAACACATTAAAAACTGTCTTACAGCATTGCAGAAAACATTGTACTTCATAAGACATAAGCTTGTTTCAGTTTGGCAAGATTTGCACTGAATACTGAATGAAACAGCTTTATCTTATAGAGAGAAAAGCTTTTGAGCAGATTTGGGCTTGATTTCACTTCATTTAAACAGAAACACTATTTCAGCATTACTGGACTCAGAAAACTGTAAACTGACAATCTTGATCATTGAAGTCCTAACATAAGATTTTGTGCATATAACTTCTAACACATTAAAAACTGTCTTACAGCATTGCAGAAAACATTGTACTTCATAAGGCATAAGCTTGTTTCAGTTTGGCAAGATTTGCACTGAATACTGAATGAAACAGCTTTATCTAATAGAGAGAAAAGCTTTTGAGCAGATTTGGGCTTGATTTCACTTCATTTCAACAGAAACACTATTTCAGCATTACTGGACTCAGAAAGCTGTAAACTGACAATCTTGATCATTGCAGTCCTAACATTAGTTTTTGTGCATATAACTTCTAACACATTAAAAACTGTCTTACAGCATTGCAGAAAACATTGTACTTCATAAGGCATACGCTTGTTTCAGTTTGGCCAGATTTGCACTGAATATTGAATGAAACAGCATTCTCTAATAGAGAGAAAAGCTTTTGAGCAGATTTGGGCTTGATTTCACTTCATTTGAACAGAAACACTATTTCAGCATTACTGGACTCAGAAAGCTGTAAACTGACAATCTTGATCATTGAAGTCCTAACATAAGTTTTTGTGCATATAACTTCTAACACATTAAAAACTGTCTTACAGCATTGCAGAAAACATTGTACTTCATAAGGCATAAGCTTGTTTCAGTTTGGCAAGATTTGCACTGAATACTGAATGAAACAGCTTTATCTAATAGAGAGAAAAGCTTTTGAGCAGACTTGGGCTTGATTTCACTTCATTTCAACAGAAACACTATTTCAGCATTACTGGACTCAGAAAGCTGTAAACTGACAATCTTGATCATTGAAGTCCTAACATAAGTTTTTGTGCATATAACTTCTAACACATTAAAAGCTGTCTTACAGCATTGCAGAAAACATTGTACTTCATAAGACATAAGCTTGTTTCAGTTTGGCAAGATTTGCACTGAATACTGAATGAAACAGCTTTATCTAATAGAGAGAAAAGCTTTTGAGCAGATTTGGGCTTGATTTCACTTCATTTCAACAGAAACACTATTTCAGCATTACTGGACTCAGAAAGCTGTAAACTGACAATCTTGATCATTGAAGTCCTAACATAAGTTTTTGTGCATATAACTTCTAACACATTAAAAACTGTCTTACAGCATTGCAGAAAACATTGTACTTCATAAGACATAAGCTTGTTTCAGTTTGGCAAGATTTGCACTGAATACTGAATGAAACAGCTTTATCTAATAGAGAGAAAAGCTTTTGAGCAGATTTGGGCTTGATTTCACTTCATTTGAACAGAAACACTATTTCAACATTACTGGACTCAGAAAGCTGTAAACTGACAATCTTGATCATTGCAGTCCTAACATTAGTTTTTGTGTATATAACTTCTAACACATTAAAAACTGCCTTACAGCATTGCAGAAAACATTTTATTTCATAAGACATAAGCATGTTTCAGTTTGGCAAGATTTGCACTGAATACTGAATGAAACAGCTTTCTCTAATAGAGAGAAAAGCTTTTGAGCAGATTTAGGCTTGATTTCACTTCATTTGAACAGAAACACTATTTCAGCATTACTGGACTCAGAAAGCTGTAAACTGACAATCTTGATCATTGAAGTCCTAACATAAGTTTTTGTGCATATAACTTCTAACACATTAAAAACTGTCTTACAGCATTGCAGAAAACATTGTACTTCATAAGGCAATAGCTTGTTTCAGTTTGGCAAGATTTGCACTGAATACTGAATGAAACAGCTTTATCTAATAGAGAGAAAAGCTTTTGAGCAGACTTGGGCTTGATTTCACTTCATTTCAACAGAAACACTATTTCAGCATTACTGGACTCAGAAAGCTGTAAACTGAAAATCTTGATCATTGAAGTCCTAACATTAGTTTTTGTGCATATAACTTCTAACACATTAAAAACTGTCTTACAGCATTGCAGAAAACATTGTACTTCATAAGACATAAGCTTGTTTCAGTTTGGCAAGATTTGCACTGAATACTGAATGAAACAGCTTTATCTAATAGAGAGAAAAGCTTTTGAGCAGATTTGGGCTTGATTTCACTTCATTTCAACAGAAACACTATTTCAGCATTACTGGACTCAGAAAGCTGTAAACTGACAATATTGATCATTGAAGTCCTAACATAAGATTTTATGCATATAACTTCTAACACATTAAAAACTGTCTTACAGCATTGCAGAAAACATTGTACTTCATAAGACATAAGCTTGTTTCAGTTTGGCAAGATTTGCACTGAATATTGAATGAAACAGCTTTCTCTAATAGAGAGAAAAGCTTTTGAGCAGATTTGGGCTTGATTTCACTTCATTTGAACAGAAACACTATTTCAACATTACTGGACTCAGAAAGCTGTAAACTGACAATCTTGATCATTGCAGTCCTAACATTAGTTTTTGTGCATATAACTTCTAACACATTAAAAACTGTCTTATAGCATTGCAGAAAACATTGTACTTCATAAGGCATAAGCTTGTTTCAGTTTGGCAAGATTTGCACTGAATATTGAATGAAACAGCTTTCTCTAATAGAGAGAAAAGCTTTTGAGCAGATTTGGGCTTGATTTCACTTCATTTGAACAGAAACACTATTTCAGCATTACTGGACTCAGAAAGCTGTAAACTGCCAATCTTGATCATTGAAGTCCTAACATTAGTTTTTGTGTATATAACTTCTAACACATTAAAAACTGTCTTACAGTATTGCAGAAAACATTGTACTTCATAAGACATAAGCTTGTTTCAGTTTGGCAAGATTTGCACTGAATACTGAATGAAACAGCTTTATCTAATAGAGAGAAAAGCTTTTGAGCAGATTTGGGCTTGATTTCACTTCATTTGAACAGAAACACTATTTCAGCATTACTGGACTCAGAAAGCTGTAAACTGACAATCTTGATCATTGCAGTCCTAACATTAGTTTTTGTGCATATAACTTCTAACACATTAAAAACTGTCTTACAGCATTGCAGAAAACATTGTACTTCATAAGGCATACGCTTGTTTCAGTTTGGCCAGATTTGCACTGAATATTGAATGAAACAGCATTCTCTAATAGAGAGAAAAGCTTTTGAGCAGATTTGGGCTTGATTTCACTTCATTTGAACAGAAACACTATTTCAACATTACTGGACTCAGAAAGCTGTAAACTGACAATCTTGATCATTGCAGTCCTAACATTAGTTTTTGTGTATATAACTTCTAACACATTAAAAACTGCCTTACAGCATTGCAGAAAACATTTTATTTCATAAGACATAAGCATGTTTCAGTTTGGCAAGATTTGCACTGAATACTGAATGAAACAGCTTTCTCTAATAGAGAGAAAAGCTTTTGAGCAGATTTGGGCTTGATTTCACTTCATTTGAACAGAAACACTATTTCAGCATTACTGGACTCAGAAAGCTGTAAACTGACAATCTTGATCATTGAAGTCCTAACATAAGTTTTTGTGCATATAACTTCTAACACATTAAAAACTGTCTTACAGCATTGCAGAAAACATTGTACTTCATAAGGCATAAGCTTGTTTCAGTTTGGCAAGATTTGCACTGAATACTGAATGAAACAGCTTTATCTAATAGAGAGAAAAGCTTTTGAGCAGACTTGGGCTTGATTTCACTTCATTTCAACAGAAACACTATTTCAGCATTACTGGACTCAGAAAGCTGTAAACTGACAATCTTGATCATTGAAGTCCTAACATAAGTTTTTGTGCATATAACTTCTAACACATTAAAAGCTGTCTTACAGCATTGCAGAAAACATTGTACTTCATAAGACATAAGCTTGTTTCAGTTTGGCAAGATTTGCACTGAATACTGAATGAAACAGCTTTATCTAATAGAGAGAAAACTTTTGAGCAGATTTGGGCTTGATTTCACTTCATTTCAACAGAAACACTATTTCAGCATTACTGGACTCAGAAAGCTGTAAACTGACAATCTTGATCATTGAAGTCCTAACATAAGTTTTTGTGCATATAACTTCTAACACATTAAAAACTGTCTTACAGCATTGCAGAAAACATTGTACTTCATAAGACATAAGCTTGTTTCAGTTTGGCAAGATTTGCACTGAATACTGAATGAAACAGCTTTATCTAATAGAGAGAAAAGCTTTTGAGCAGATTTGGGCTTGATTTCACTTCATTTGAACAGAAACACTATTTCAACATTACTGGACTCAGAAAGCTGTAAACTGACAATCTTGATCATTGCAGTCCTAACATTAGTTTTTTGTGTATATAACTTCTAACACATTAAAAACTGCCTTACAGCATTGCAGAAAACATTTTATTTCATAAGACATAAGCATGTTTCAGTTTGGCAAGATTTGCACTGAATACTGAATGAAACAGCTTTCTCTAATAGAGAGAAAAGCTTTTGAGCAGATTTAGGCTTGATTTCACTTCATTTGAACAGAAACACTATTTCAGCATTACTGGACTCAGAAAGCTGTAAACTGCCAATCTTGATCATTGAAGTCCTAACATTAGTTTTTGTGTATATAACTTCTAACACATTAAAAACTGTCTTACAGTATTGCAGAAAACATTGTACTTCATAAGACATAAGCTTGTTTCAGTTTGGCAAGATTTGCACTGAATACTGAATGAAACAGCTTTATCTAATAGAGAGAAAAGCTTTTGAGCAGATTTGGGCTTGATTTCACTTCATTTCAACAGAAACACTATTTCAGCATTACTGGACTCAGAAAGCTGTAAACTGACAATCTTGATCATTGAAGTCCTAACATTAGTTTTTGTGCATATAACTTCTAACACATTAAAAACTGTCTTACAGCATTGCAGAAAACATTGTACTTCATAAGACATAAGCTTGTTTCAGTTTGGCAAGATTTGCACTGAATACTGAATGAAACAGCTTTATCTAATAGAGAGAAAAGCTTTTGAGTAGATTTGGGCTTGATTTCACTTCATTTGAACAGAAACACTATTTCAACATTACTGGACTCAGAAAGCTGTAAACTGACAATCTTGATCATTGCAGTCCTAACATTAGTTTTTGTGTATATAACTTCTAACACATTAAAAACTGTCTTACAGCATTGCAGAAAACATTTTATTTCATAAGACATAAGCATGTTTCAGTTTGGCAAGATTTGCACTGAATACTGAATGAAACAGCTTTCTCTAATAGAGAGAAAAGCTTTTGAGCAGATTTGGGCTTGATTTCACTTCAATTGAACAGAAACACTATTTCAGCATTACTGGACTCAGAAAGCTGTAAACTGACAATCTTGATCATTGAAGTCCTAACATTAGTTTTTGTGCATATAACTTCTGACACATTAAAAACTGTCTTACAGCATTGCAGAAAACATTGTACTTCATAAGGCATAAGCTTGTTTCAGTTTGGCAAGATTTGCACTGAATACTGAATGAAACAGCTTTATCTAATAGAGAGAAAAGCTTTTGAGCAGATTTGGGCTTGATTTCACTTCATTTCAACAGAAACACTATTTCAGCATTACTGGACTCAGAAAGCTGTAAACTGACAATCTTGATCATTGAAGTCCTAACATAAGTTTTTGTGCATATAACTTCTAACACATTAAAAGCTGTCTTACAGCATTGCAGAAAACATTGTACTTCATAAGACATAAGCTTGTTTCAGTTTGGCAAGATTTGCTTTGAATACTGTATGAAACAGCTTTATCGAATAGAGAGAAAAGCTTTTGAGCAGATTTGGGCTTGATTTCACTTCATTTCAACAGAAACACTATTTCAGCATTACTGGACTCAGAAAGCTGTAAACTGACAATCTTGATCATTGAAGTCCTAACATTAGTTTTTGTGCATATAACTTCTAACACATTAAAAACTGACTTACAGCATTGCAGAAAACATTGTACTTCATAAGACATAAGCTTGTTTCAGTTTGGCAAGATTTGCACTGAATACTGAATGAAACAGCTTTATCTAATAGAGAGAAAAGCTTTTGAGCAGCTTTGGGCTTGATTTCACTTCATTTGAACAGAAACACTATTTCAGCATTACTGGACTCAGAAAGCTGTAAACTGACAATCTTGATCATTGAAGTCCTAACATTAGTTTTTGTGCATATAACTTCTAACACATTAAAAACTGTCTTACAGCATTGCAGAAAACATTGTACTTCATAAGGCATAAGCTTGTTTCAGTTTGGCAAGATTTGCACTGAATACTGAATGAAACAGCTTTATCTAATAGAGAGAAAAGCTTTTGAGCAGATTTGGGCTTGATTTCACTTCATTTCAACAGAAACACTATTTCAGCATTACTGGACTCAGAAAGCTGTAAACTGACAATCTTGATCATTGAAGTCCTAACATTAGTTTTTGTGTATATAACTTCTAACACATTAAAAACTGTCTTACAGTATTGCAGAAAACATTGTACTTCATAAGACATAAGCTTGTTTCAGTTTGGCAAGATTTGCACTGAATACTGAATGAAACAGCTTTATCTAATAGAGAGAAAAGCTTTTGAGCAGATTTGGGCTTGATTTCACTTCATTTGAACAGAAACACTATTTCAGCATTACTGGACTCAGAAAGCTGTAAACTGACAATCTTGATCATTGCAGTCCTAACATTAGTTTTTGTGCATATAACTTCTAACACATTAAAAACTGTCTTACAGCATTGCAGAAAACATTGTACTTCATAAGGCATACGCTTGTTTCAGTTTGGCCAGATTTGCACTGAATATTGAATGAAACAGCATTCTCTAATAGAGAGAAAAGCTTTTGAGCAGATTTGGGCTTGATTTCACTTCATTTGAACAGAAACACTATTTCAACATTACTGGACTCAGAAAGCTGTAAACTGACAATCTTGATCATTGCAGTCCTAACATTAGTTTTTGTGTATATAACTTCTAACACATTAAAAACTGCCTTACAGCATTGCAGAAAACATTTTATTTCATAAGACATAAGCATGTTTCAGTTTGGCAAGATTTGCACTGAATACTGAATGAAACAGCTTTCTCTAATAGAGAGAAAAGCTTTTGAGCAGATTTGGGCTTGATTTCACTTCATTTGAACAGAAACACTATTTCAGCATTACTGGACTCAGAAAGCTGTAAACTGACAATCTTGATCATTGAAGTCCTAACATAAGTTTTTGTGCATATAACTTCTAACACATTAAAAACTGTCTTACAGCATTGCAGAAAACATTGTACTTCATAAGGCATAAGCTTGTTTCAGTTTGGCAAGATTTGCACTGAATACTGAATGAAACAGCTTTATCTAATAGAGAGAAAAGCTTTTGAGCAGACTTGGGCTTGATTTCACTTCATTTCAACAGAAACACTATTTCAGCATTACTGGACTCAGAAAGCTGTAAACTGACAATCTTGATCATTGAAGTCCTAACATAAGTTTTTGTGCATATAACTTCTAACACATTAAAAGCTGTCTTACAGCATTGCAGAAAACATTGTACTTCATAAGACATAAGCTTGTTTCAGTTTGGCAAGATTTGCACTGAATACTGAATGAAACAGCTTTATCTAATAGAGAGAAAAGCTTTTGAGCAGATTTGGGCTTGATTTCACTTCATTTCAACAGAAACACTATTTCAGCATTACTGGACTCAGAAAGCTGTAAACTGACAATCTTGATCATTGAAGTCCTAACATAAGTTTTTGTGCATATAACTTCTAACACATTAAAAACTGTCTTACAGCATTGCAGAAAACATTGTACTTCATAAGACATAAGCTTGTTTCAGTTTGGCAAGATTTGCACTGAATACTGAATGAAACAGCTTTATCTAATAGAGAGAAAAGCTTTTGAGCAGATTTGGGCTTGATTTCACTTCATTTGAACAGAAACACTATTTCAACATTACTGGACTCAGAAAGCTGTAAACTGACAATCTTGATCATTGAAGTCCTAACATAAGTTTTTGTGCATATAACTTCTAACACATTAAAAACTGTCTTACAGCATTGCAGAAAACATTGTACTTCATAAGGCATAAGCTTGTTTCAGTTTGGCAAGATTTGCACTGAATACTGAATGAAACAGCTTTATCTAATAGAGAGAAAAGCTTTTGAGCAGACTTGGGCTTGATTTCACTTCATTTCAACAGAAACACTATTTCAGCATTACTGGACTCAGAAAGCTGTAAACTGAAAATCTTGATCATTGAAGTCCTAACATTAGTTTTTGTGCATATAACTTCCAACACATTAAAAACTGTCTTACAGCATTGCAGAAAACATTGTACTTCATAAGACATAAGCTTGTTTCAGTTTGGCAAGATTTGCACTGAATACTGAATGAAACAGCTTTATCTAATAGAGAGAAAAGCTTTTGAGCAGATTTGGGCTTGATTTCACTTCATTTCAACAGAAACACTATTTCAGCATTACTGGACTCAGAAAGCTGTAAACTGACAATATTGATCATTGAAGTCCTAACATAAGATTTTATGCATATAACTTCTAACACATTAAAAACTGTCTTACAGCATTGCAGAAAACATTGTACTTCATAAGACATAAGCTTGTTTCAGTTTGGCAAGATTTGCACTGAATATTGAATGAAACAGCTTTCTCTAATAGAGAGAAAAGCTTTTGAGCAGATTTGGGCTTGATTTCACTTCATTTGAACAGAAACACTATTTCAACATTACTGGACTCAGAAAGCTGTAAACTGACAATCTTGATCATTGCAGTCCTAACATTAGTTTTTGTGCATATAACTTCTAACACATTAAAAACTGTCTTATAGCATTGCAGAAAACATTGTACTTCATAAGGCATAAGCTTGTTTCAGTTTGGCAAGATTTGCACTGAATATTGAATGAAACAGCTTTCTCTAATAGAGAGAAAAGCTTTTGAGCAGATTTCGGCTTGATTTCACTTCATTTGAACAGAAACACTATTTCAGCATTACTGGACTCAGAAAGCTGTAAACTGCCAATCTTGATCATTGAAGTCCTAACATTAGTTTTTGTGTATATAACTTCTAACACATTAAAAACTGTCTTACAGTATTGCAGAAAACATTGTACTTCATAAGACATAAGCTTGTTTCAGTTTGGCAAGATTTGCACTGAATACTGAATGAAACAGCTTTATCTAATAGAGAGAAAAGCTTTTGAGCAGATTTGGGCTTGATTTCACTTCATTTGAACAGAAACACTATTTCAGCATTACTGGACTCAGAAAGCTGTAAACTGACAATCTTGATCATTGCAGTCCTAACATTAGTTTTTGTGCATATAACTTCTAACACATTAAAAACTGTCTTACAGCATTGCAGAAAACATTGTACTTCATAAGGCATACGCTTGTTTCAGTTTGGCCAGATTTGCACTGAATATTGAATGAAACAGCATTCTCTAATAGAGAGAAAAGCTTTTGAGCAGATTTGGGCTTGATTTCACTTCATTTGAACAGAAACACTATTTCAGCATTACTGGACTCAGAAAGCTGTAAACTGACAATCTTGATCATTGAAGTCCTAACATAAGTTTTTGTGCATATAACTTCTAACACATTAAAAACTGTCTTACAGCATTGCAGAAAACATTGTACTTCATAAGGCATAAGCTTGTTTCAGTTTGGCAAGATTTGCACTGAATACTGAATGAAACAGCTTTATCTAATAGAGAGAAAAGCTTTTGAGCAGACTTGGGCTTGATTTCACTTCATTTCAACAGAAACACTATTTCAGCATTACTGGACTCAGAAAGCTGTAAACTGACAATCTTGATCATTGAAGTCCTAACATAAGTTTTTGTGCATATAACTTCTAACACATTAAAAGCTGTCTTACAGCATTGCAGAAAACATTGTACTTCATAAGACATAAGCTTGTTTCAGTTTGGCAAGATTTGCACTGAATACTGAATGAAACAGCTTTATCTAATAGAGAGAAAAGCTTTTGAGCAGATTTGGGCTTGATTTCACTTCATTTCAACAGAAACACTATTTCAGCATTACTGGACTCAGAAAGCTGTAAACTGACAATCTTGATCATTGAAGTCCTAACATAAGTTTTTGTGCATATAACTTCTAACACATTAAAAACTGTCTTACAGCATTGCAGAAAACATTGTACTTCATAAGACATAAGCTTGTTTCAGTTTGGCAAGATTTGCACTGAATACTGAATGAAACAGCTTTATCTAATAGAGAGAAAAGCTTTTGAGCAGATTTGGGCTTGATTTCACTTCATTTGAACAGAAACACTATTTCAACATTACTGGACTCAGAAAGCTGTAAACTGACAATCTTGATCATTGCAGTCCTAACATTAGTTTTTGTGTATATAACTTCTAACACATTAAAAACTGCCTTACAGCATTGCAGAAAACATTTTATTTCATAAGACATAAGCATGTTTCAGTTTGGCAAGATTTGCACTGAATACTGAATGAAACAGCTTTCTCTAATAGAGAGAAAAGCTTTTGAGCAGATTTAGGCTTGATTTCACTTCATTTGAACAGAAACACTATTTCAGCATTACTGGACTCAGAAAGCTGTAAACTGACAATCTTGATCATTGAAGTCCTAACATAAGTTTTTGTGCATATAACTTCTAACACATTAAAAACTGTCTTACAGCATTGCAGAAAACATTGTACTTCATAAGGCATAAGCTTGTTTCAGTTTGGCAAGATTTGCACTGAATACTGAATGAAACAGCTTTATCTAATAGAGAGAAAAGCTTTTGAGCAGACTTGGGCTTGATTTCACTTCATTTCAACAGAAACACTATTTCAGCATTACTGGACTCAGAAAGCTGTAAACTGAAAATCTTGATCATTGAAGTCCTAACATTAGTTTTTGTGCATATAACTTCTAACACATTAAAAACTGTCTTACAGCATTGCAGAAAACATTGTACTTCATAAGACATAAGCTTGTTTCAGTTTGGCAAGATTTGCACTGAATACTGAATGAAACAGCTTTATCTAATAGAGAGAAAAGCTTTTGAGCAGATTTGGGCTTGATTTCACTTCATTTCAACAGAAACACTATTTCAGCATTACTGGACTCAGAAAGCTGTAAACTGACAATATTGATCATTGAAGTCCTAACATAAGATTTTATGCATATAACTTCTAACACATTAAAAACTGTCTTACAGCATTGCAGAAAACATTGTACTTCATAAGACATAAGCTTGTTTCAGTTTGGCAAGATTTGCACTGAATATTGAATGAAACAGCTTTCTCTAATAGAGAGAAAAGCTTTTGAGCAGATTTGGGCTTGATTTCACTTCATTTGAACAGAAACACTATTTCAACATTACTGGACTCAGAAAGCTGTAAACTGACAATCTTGATCATTGCAGTCCTAACATTAGTTTTTGTGCATATAACTTCTAACACATTAAAAACTGTCTTATAGCATTGCAGAAAACATTGTACTTCATAAGGCATAAGCTTGTTTCAGTTTGGCAAGATTTGCACTGAATATTGAATGAAACAGCTTTCTCTAATAGAGAGAAAAGCTTTTGAGCAGATTTGGGCTTGATTTCACTTCATTTGAACAGAAACACTATTTCAGCATTACTGGACTCAGAAAGCTGTAAACTGCCAATCTTGATCATTGAAGTCCTAACATTAGTTTTTGTGTATATAACTTCTAACACATTAAAAACTGTCTTACAGTATTGCAGAAAACATTGTACTTCATAAGACATAAGCTTGTTTCAGTTTGGCAAGATTTGCACTGAATACTGAATGAAACAGCTTTATCTAATAGAGAGAAAAGCTTTTGAGCAGATTTGGGCTTGATTTCACTTCATTTGAACAGAAACACTATTTCAGCATTACTGGACTCAGAAAGCTGTAAACTGACAATCTTGATCATTGCAGTCCTAACATTAGTTTTTGTGCATATAACTTCTAACACATTAAAAACTGTCTTACAGCATTGCAGAAAACATTGTACTTCATAAGGCCTACGCTTGTTTCAGTTTGGCCAGATTTGCACTGAATATTGAATGAAACAGCATTCTCTAATAGAGAGAAAAGCTTTTGAGCAGATTTGGGCTTGATTTCACTTCATTTGAACAGAAACACTATTTCAACATTACTGGACTCAGAAAGCTGTAAACTGACAATCTTGATCATTGCAGTCCTAACATTAGTTTTTGTGTATATAACTTCTAACACATTAAAAACTGCCTTACAGCATTGCAGAAAACATTTTATTTCATAAGACATAAGCATGTTTCAGTTTGGCAAGATTTGCACTGAATACTGAATGAAACAGCTTTCTCTAATAGAGAGAAAAGCTTTTGAGCAGATTTGGGCTTGATTTCACTTCATTTGAACAGAAACACTATTTCAGCATTACTGGACTCAGAAAGCTGTAAACTGACAATCTTGATCATTGAAGTCCTAACATAAGTTTTTGTGCATATAACTTCTAACACATTAAAAACTGTCTTACAGCATTGCAGAAAACATTGTACTTCATAAGGCATAAGCTTGTTTCAGTTTGGCAAGATTTGCACTGAATACTGAATGAAACAGCTTTATCTAATAGAGAGAAAAGCTTTTGAGCAGACTTGGGCTTGATTTCACTTCATTTCAACAGAAACACTATTTCAGCATTACTGGACTCAGAAAGCTGTAAACTGACAATATTGATCATTGAAGTCCTAACATAAGATTTTATGCATATAACTTCTAACACATTAAAAACTGTCTTACAGCATTGCAGAAAACATTGTACTTCATAAGACATAAGCTTGTTTCAGTTTGGCAAGATTTGCACTGAATATTGAATGAAACAGCTTTCTCTAATAGAGAGAAAAGCTTTTGAGCAGATTTGGGCTT
The DNA here is from genome assembly GCF_023724105.1 of Carassius gibelio. Classification (NCBI taxonomy): domain Eukaryota; kingdom Metazoa; phylum Chordata; class Actinopteri; order Cypriniformes; family Cyprinidae; genus Carassius; species Carassius gibelio. Next base: position 19,178,603 of record NC_068401.1, on the reverse strand, counting down.
GATTTCACTTCATTTGAACAGAAACACTATTTCAACATTACTGGACTCAGAAAGCTGTAAACTGACAATCTTGATCATTGCAGTCCTAACATTAGTTTTTGTGCATATAACTTCTAACACATTAAAAACTGTCTTATAGCATTGCAGAAAACATTGTACTTCATAAGGCATAAGCTTGTTTCAGTTTGGCAAGATTTGCACTGAATATTGAATGAAACAGCTTTCTCTAATAGAGAGAAAAGCTTTTGAGCAGATTTGGGCTTGATTTCACTTCATTTGAACAGAAACACTATTTCAGCATTACTGGACTCAGAAAGCTGTAAACTGCCAATCTTGATCATTGAAGTCCTAACATTAGTTTTTGTGTATATAACTTCTAACACATTAAAAACTGTCTTACAGTATTGCAGAAAACATTGTACTTCATAAGACATAAGCTTGTTTCAGTTTGGCAAGATTTGCACTGAATACTGAATGAAACAGCTTTATCTAATAGAGAGAAAAGCTTTTGAGCAGATTTGGGCTTGATTTCACTTCATTTGAACAGAAACACTATTTCAGCATTACTGGACTCAGAAAGCTGTAAACTGACAATCTTGATCATTGCAGTCCTAACATTAGTTTTTGTGCATATAACTTCTAACACATTAAAAACTGTCTTACAGCATTGCAGAAAACATTGTACTTCATAAGGCCTACGCTTGTTTCAGTTTGGCCAGATTTGCACTGAATATTGAATGAAACAGCATTCTCTAATAGAGAGAAAAGCTTTTGAGCAGATTTGGGCTTGATTTCACTTCATTTGAACAGAAACACTATTTCAACATTACTGGACTCAGAAAGCTGTAAACTGACAATCTTGATCATTGCAGTCCTAACATTAGTTTTTGTGTATATAACTTCTAACACATTAAAAACTGCCTTACAGCATTGCAGAAAACATTTTATTTCATAAGACATAAGCATGTTTCAGTTTGGCAAGATTTGCACTGAATACTGAATGAAACAGCTTTCTCTAATAGAGAGAAAAGCTTTTGAGCAGATTTGGGCTTGATTTCACTTCATTTGAACAGAAACACTATTTCAGCATTACTGGACTCAGAAAGCTGTAAACTGACAATCTTGATCATTGAAGTCCTAACATAAGTTTTTGTGCATATAACTTCTAACACATTAAAAACTGTCTTACAGCATTGCAGAAAACATTGTACTTCATAAGGCATAAGCTTGTTTCAGTTTGGCAAGATTTGCACTGAATACTGAATGAAACAGCTTTATCTAATAGAGAGAAAAGCTTTTGAGCAGACTTGGGCTTGATTTCACTTCATTTCAACAGAAACACTATTTCAGCATTACTGGACTCAGAAAGCTGTAAACTGACAATCTTGATCATTGAAGTCCTAACATAAGTTTTTGTGCATATAACTTCTAACACATTAAAAGCTGTCTTACAGCATTGCAGAAAACATTGTACTTCATAAGACATAAGCTTGTTTCAGTTTGGCAAGATTTGCACTGAATACTGAATGAAACAGCTTTATCTAATAGAGAGAAAAGCTTTTGAGCAGATTTGGGCTTGATTTCACTTCATTTCAACAGAAACACTATTTCAGCATTACTGGACTCAGAAAGCTGTAAACTGACAATCTTGATCATTGAAGTCCTAACATAAGTTTTTGTGCATATAACTTCTAACACATTAAAAACTGTCTTACAGCATTGCAGAAAACATTGTACTTCATAAGACATAAGCTTGTTTCAGTTTGGCAAGATTTGCACTGAATACTGAATGAAACAGCTTTATCTAATAGAGAGAAAAGCTTTTGAGCAGATTTGGGCTTGATTTCACTTCATTTGAACAGAAACACTATTTCAACATTACTGGACTCAGAAAGCTGTAAACTGACAATCTTGATCATTGCAGTCCTAACATTAGTTTTTGTGTATATAACTTCTAACACATTAAAAACTGCCTTACAGCATTGCAGAAAACATTTTATTTCATAAGACATAAGCATGTTTCAGTTTGGCAAGATTTGCACTGAATACTGAATGAAACAGCTTTCTCTAATAGAGAGAAAAGCTTTTGAGCAGATTTAGGCTTGATTTCACTTCATTTGAACAGAAACACTATTTCAGCATTACTGGACTCAGAAAGCTGTAAACTGACAATCTTGATCATTGAAGTCCTAACATAAGTTTTTGTGCATATAACTTCTAACACATTAAAAACTGTCTTACAGCATTGCAGAAAACATTGTACTTCATAAGGCATAAGCTTGTTTCAGTTTGGCAAGATTTGCACTGAATACTGAATGAAACAGCTTTATCTAATAGAGAGAAAAGCTTTTGAGCAGACTTGGGCTTGATTTCACTTCATTTCAACAGAAACACTATTTCAGCATTACTGGACTCAGAAAGCTGTAAACTGAAAATCTTGATCATTGAAGTCCTAACATTAGTTTTTGTGCATATAACTTCTAACACATTAAAAACTGTCTTACAGCATTGCAGAAAACATTGTACTTCATAAGACATAAGCTTGTTTCAGTTTGGCAAGATTTGCACTGAATACTGAATGAAACAGCTTTATCTAATAGAGAGAAAAGCTTTTGAGCAGATTTGGGCTTGATTTCACTTCATTTCATCAGAAACACTATTTCAGCATTACTGGACTCAGAAAGCTGTAAACTGACAATATTGATCATTGAAGTCCTAACATAAGATTTTATGCATATAACTTCTAACACATTAAAAACTGTCTTACAGCATTGCAGAAAACATTGTACTTCATAAGACATAAGCTTGTTTCAGTTTGGCAAGATTTGCACTGAATATTGAATGAAACAGCTTTCTCTAATAGAGAGAAAAGCTTTTGAGCAGATTTGGGCTTGATTTCACTTCATTTGAACAGAAACACTATTTCAACATTACTGGACTCAGAAAGCTGTAAACTGACAATCTTGATCATTGCAGTCCTAACATTAGTTTTTGTGCATATAACTTCTAACACATTAAAAACTGTCTTATAGCATTGCAGAAAACATTGTACTTCATAAGGCATAAGCTTGTTTCAGTTTGGCAAGATTTGCACTGAATATTGAATGAAACAGCTTTCTCTAATAGAGAGAAAAGCTTTTGAGCAGATTTGGGCTTGATTTCACTTCATTTGAACAGAAACACTATTTCAGCATTACTGGACTCAGAAAGCTGTAAACTGCCAATCTTGATCATTGAAGTCCTAACATTAGTTTTTGTGTATATAACTTCTAACACATTAAAAACTGTCTTACAGTATTGCAGAAAACATTGTACTTCATAAGACATAAGCTTGTTTCAGTTTGGCAAGATTTGCACTGAATACTGAATGAAACAGCTTTATCTAATAGAGAGAAAAGCTTTTGAGCAGATTTGGGCTTGATTTCACTTCATTTGAACAGAAACACTATTTCAGCATTACTGGACTCAGAAAGCTGTAAACTGACAATCTTGATCATTGAAGTCCTAACATAAGTTTTTGTGCATATAACTTCTAACACATTAAAAACTGTCTTACAGCATTGCAGAAAACATTGTACTTCATAAGGCATAAGCTTGTTTCAGTTTGGCAAGATTTGCACTGAATACTGAATGAAACAGCTTTATCTAATAGAGAGAAAAGCTTTTGAGCAGATTTGGGCTTGATTTCACTTCATTTCAACAGAAACACTATTTCAGCATTACTGGACTCAGAAAGCTGTAAACTGACAATCTTGATCATTGAAGTCCTAACATAAGTTTTTGTGCAAATAACTTATAACACATTAAAAACTGTCTTACAGCATTGCAGAAAACATTGTACTTCATAAGGCATACGCTTGTTTCAGTTTGGCAAGATTTGCACTGAATACTGAATGAAACAGCTTTATCTAATAGAGAGAAAAGCTTTTGAGCAGATTTGGGCTTGATTTCACTTCATTTAAACAGAAACACTATTTCAGCATTACTGGACTCAGAAAGCTGTAAACTGACAATCTTGATCATTGAAGTGCTAACATAAGTTTTTGTGCATATAACTTCTAACACATTAAAAACTGTCTTACAGCATTGCAGAAAACATTGTACTTCATAAGGCATAAGCTTGTTTCAGTTTGGCAAGATTTGCACTGAATACTGAATGAAACAGCTTTATCTAATAGAGAGAAAAGCTTTTGAGCAGACTTGGGCTTGATTTCACTTCATTTCAACAGAAACACTATTTCAGCATTACTGGACTCAGAAAGCTGTAAACTGAAAATCTTGATCATTGAAGTCCTAACATTAGTTTTTGTGCATATAACTTCTAACACATTAAAAACTGTCTTACAGCATTGCAGAAAACATTGTACTTCATAAGACATAAGCTTGTTTCAGTTTGGCAAGATTTGCACTGAATACTGAATGAAACAGCTTTATCTAATAGAGAGAAAAGCTTTTGAGCAGATTTGGGCTTGATTTCACTTCATTTCAACAGAAACACTATTTCAGCATTACTGGACTCAGAAAGCTGTAAACTGACAATATTGATCATTGAAGTCCTAACATAAGATTTTATGCATATAACTTCTAACACATTAAAAACTGTCTTACAGCATTGCAGAAAACATTGTACTTCATAAGACATAAGCTTGTTTCAGTTTGGCAAGATTTGCACTGAATATTGAATGAAACAGCTTTCTCTAATAGAGAGAAAAGCTTTTGAGCAGATTTGGGCTTGATTTCACTTCATTTGAACAGAAACACTATTTCAACATTACTGGACTCAGAAAGCTGTAAACTGACAATCTTGATCATTGCAGTCCTAACATTAGTTTTTGTGCATATAACTTCTAACACATTAAAAACTGTCTTATAGCATTGCAGAAAACATTGTACTTCATAAGGCATAAGCTTGTTTCAGTTTGGCAAGATTTGCACTGAATATTGAATGAAACAGCTTTCTCTAATAGAGAGAAAAGCTTTTGAGCAGATTTGGGCTTGATTTCACTTCATTTGAACAGAAACACTATTTCAGCATTACTGGACTCAGAAAGCTGTAAACTGCCAATCTTGATCATTGAAGTCCTAACATTAGTTTTTGTGTATATAACTTCTAACACATTAAAAACTGTCTTACAGTATTGCAGAAAACATTGTACTTCATAAGACATAAGCTTGTTTCAGTTTGGCAAGATTTGCACTGAATACTGAATGAAACAGCTTTATCTAATAGAGAGAAAAGCTTTTGAGCAGATTTGGGCTTGATTTCACTTCATTTGAACAGAAACACTATTTCAGCATTACTGGACTCAGAAAGCTGTAAACTGACAATCTTGATCATTGCAGTCCTAACATTAGTTTTTGTGCATATAACTTCTAACACATTAAAAACTGTCTTACAGCATTGCAGAAAACATTGTACTTCATAAGGCATACGCTTGTTTCAGTTTGGCCAGATTTGCACTGAATATTGAATGAAATAGCATTCTCTAATAGAGAGAAAAGCTTTTGAGCAGATTTGGGCTTGATTTCACTTCATTTGAACAGAAACACTATTTCAACATTACTGGACTCAGAAAGCTGTAAACTGACAATCTTGATCATTGCAGTCCTAACATTAGTTTTTGTGTATATAACTTCTAACACATTAAAAACTGCCTTACAGCATTGCAGAAAACATTTTATTTCATAAGACATAAGCATGTTTCAGTTTGGCAAGATTTGCACTGAATACTGAAATGAAACAGCTTTCTCTAATAGAGAGAAAAGCTTTTGAGCAGATTTGGGCTTGATTTCACTTCATTTGAACAGAAACACTATTTCAGCATTACTGGACTCAGAAAGCTGTAAACTGACAATCTTGATCATTGAAGTCCTAACATAAGTTTTTGTGCATATAACTTCTAACACATTAAAAACTGTCTTACAGCATTGCAGAAAACATTGTACTTCATAAGGCATAAGCTTGTTTCAGTTTGGCAAGATTTGCACTGAATACTGAATGAAACAGCTTTATCTAATAGAGAGAAAAGCTTTTGAGCAGACTTGGGCTTGATTTCACTTCATTTCAACAGAAACACTATTTCAGCATTACTGGACTCAGAAAGCTGTAAACTGACAATCTTGATCATTGAAGTCCTAACATAAGTTTTTGTGCATATAACTTCTAACACATTAAAAGCTGTCTTACAGCATTGCAGAAAACATTGTACTTCATAAGACATAAGCTTGTTTCAGTTTGGCAAGATTTGCACTGAATACTGAATGAAACAGCTTTATCTAATAGAGAGAAAACTTTTGAGCAGATTTGGGCTTGATTTCACTTCATTTCAACAGAAACACTATTTCAGCATTACTGGACTCAGAAAGCTGTAAACTGACAATCTTGATCATTGAAGTCCTAACATAAGTTTTTGTGCATATAACTTCTAACACATTAAAAACTGTCTTACAGCATTGCAGAAAACATTGTACTTCATAAGACATAAGCTTGTTTCAGTTTGGCAAGATTTGCACTGAATACTGAATGAAACAGCTTTATCTAATAGAGAGAAAAGCTTTTGAGCAGATTTGGGCTTGATTTCACTTCATTTGAACAGAAACACTATTTCAACATTACTGGACTCAGAAAGCTGTAAACTGACAATCTTGATCATTGCAGTCCTAACATTAGTTTTTTGTGTATATAACTTCTAACACATTAAAAACTGCCTTACAGCATTGCAGAAAACATTTTATTTCATAAGACATAAGCATGTTTCAGTTTGGCAAGATTTGCACTGAATACTGAATGAAACAGCTTTCTCTAATAGAGAGAAAAGCTTTTGAGCAGATTTAGGCTTGATTTCACTTCATTTGAACAGAAACACTATTTCAGCATTACTGGACTCAGAAAGCTGTAAACTGCCAATCTTGATCATTGAAGTCCTAACATTAGTTTTTGTGTATATAACTTCTAACACATTAAAAACTGTCTTACAGTATTGCAGAAAACATTGTACTTCATAAGACATAAGCTTGTTTCAGTTTGGCAAGATTTGCACTGAATACTGAATGAAACAGCTTTATCTAATAGAGAGAAAAGCTTTTGAGCAGATTTGGGCTTGATTTCACTTCATTTCAACAGAAACACTATTTCAGCATTACTGGACTCAGAAAGCTGTAAACTGACAATCTTGATCATTGAAGTCCTAACATTAGTTTTTGTGCATATAACTTCTAACACATTAAAAACTGTCTTACAGCATTGCAGAAAACATTGTACTTCATAAGACATAAGCTTGTTTCAGTTTGGCAAGATTTGCACTGAATACTGAATGAAACAGCTTTATCTAATAGAGAGAAAAGCTTTTGAGCAGATTTGGGCTTGATTTCACTTCATTTCAACAGAAACACTATTTCAGCATTACTGGACTCAGAAAGCTGTAAACTGACAATCTTGATCATTGAAGTCCTAACATAAGTTTTTGTGCATATAACTTCTAACACATTAAAAACTGTCTTACAGCATTGCAGAAAACATTGTACTTCATAAGACATAAGCTTGTTTCAGTTTGGCAAGATTTGCACTGAATACTGAATGAAACAGCTTTATCTAATAGAGAGAAAAGCTTTTGAGCAGATTTGGGCTTGATTTCACTTCATTTGAACAGAAACACTATTTCAACATTACTGGACTCAGAAAGCTGTAAACTGACAATCTTGATCATTGCAGTCCTAACATTAGTTTTTGTGTATATAACTTCTAACACATTAAAAACTGCCTTACAGCATTGCAGAAAACATTTTATTTCATAAGACATAAGCATGTTTCAGTTTGGCAAGATTTGCACTGAATACTGAATGAAACAGCTTTCTCTAATAGAGAGAAAAGCTTTTGAGCAGATTTAGGCTTGATTTCACTTCATTTGAACAGAAACACTATTTCAGCATTACTGGACTCAGAAAGCTGTAAACTGACAATCTTGATCATTGAAGTCCTAACATAAGTTTTTGTGCATATAACTTCTAACACATTAAAAACTGTCTTACAGCATTGCAGAAAACATTGTACTTCATAAGGCATAAGCTTGTTTCAGTTTGGCAAGATTTGCACTGAATACTGAATGAAACAGCTTTATCTAATAGAGAGAAAAGCTTTTGAGCAGACTTGGGCTTGATTTCACTTCATTTCAACAGAAACACTATTTCAGCATTACTGGACTCAGAAAGCTGTAAACTGAAAATCTTGATCATTGAAGTCCTAACATTAGTTTTTGTGCATATAACTTCTAACACATTAAAAACTGTCTTACAGCATTGCAGAAAACATTGTACTTCATAAGACATAAGCTTGTTTCAGTTTGGCAAGATTTGCACTGAATACTGAATGAAACAGCTTTATCTAATAGAGAGAAAAGCTTTTGAGCAGATTTGGGCTTGATTTCACTTCATTTCAACAGAAACACTATTTCAGCATTACTGGACTCAGAAAGCTGTAAACTGACAATATTGATCATTGAAGTCCTAACATAAGATTTTATGCATATAACTTCTAACACATTAAAAACTGTCTTACAGCATTGCAGAAAACATTGTACTTCATAAGACATAAGCTTGTTTCAGTTTGGCAAGATTTGCACTGAATATTGAATGAAACAGCTTTCTCTAATAGAGAGAAAAGCTTTTGAGCAGATTTGGGCTTGATTTCACTTCATTTGAACAGAAACACTATTTCAACATTACTGGACTCAGAAAGCTGTAAACTGACAATCTTGATCATTGCAGTCCTAACATTAGTTTTTGTGCATATAACTTCTAACACATTAAAAACTGTCTTATAGCATTGCAGAAAACATTGTACTTCATAAGGCATAAGCTTGTTTCAGTTTGGCAAGATTTGCACTGAATATTGAATGAAACAGCTTTCTCTAATAGAGAGAAAAGCTTTTGAGCAGATTTGGGCTTGATTTCACTTCATTTGAACAGAAACACTATTTCAGCATTACTGGACTCAGAAAGCTGTAAACTGCCAATCTTGATCATTGAAGTCCTAACATTAGTTTTTGTGTATATAACTTCTAACACATTAAAAACTGTCTTACAGTATTGCAGAAAACATTGTACTTCATAAGACATAAGCTTGTTTCAGTTTGGCAAGATTTGCACTGAATACTGAATGAAACAGCTTTATCTAATAGAGAGAAAAGCTTTTGAGCAGATTTGGGCTTGATTTCACTTCATTTGAACAGAAACACTATTTCAGCATTACTGGACTCAGAAAGCTGTAAACTGACAATCTTGATCATTGCAGTCCTAACATTAGTTTTTGTGCATATAACTTCTAACACATTAAAAACTGTCTTACAGCATTGCAGAAAACATTGTACTTCATAAGGCCTACGCTTGTTTCAGTTTGGCCAGATTTGCACTGAATATTGAATGAAACAGCATTCTCTAATAGAGAGAAAAGCTTTTGAGCAGATTTGGGCTTGATTTCACTTCATTTGAACAGAAACACTATTTCAACATTACTGGACTCAGAAAGCTGTAAACTGACAATCTTGATCATTGCAGTCCTAACATTAGTTTTTGTGTATATAACTTCTAACACATTAAAAACTGCCTTACAGCATTGCAGAAAACATTTTATTTCATAAGACATAAGCATGTTTCAGTTTGGCAAGATTTGCACTGAATACTGAATGAAACAGCTTTCTCTAATAGAGAGAAAAGCTTTTGAGCAGATTTGGGCTTGATTTCACTTCATTTGAACAGAAACACTATTTCAGCATTACTGGACTCAGAAAGCTGTAAACTGACAATCTTGATCATTGAAGTCCTAACATAAGTTTTTGTGCATATAACTTCTAACACATTAAAAACTGTCTTACAGCATTGCAGAAAACATTGTACTTCATAAGGCATAAGCTTGTTTCAGTTTGGCAAGATTTGCACTGAATACTGAATGAAACAGCTTTATCTAATAGAGAGAAAAGCTTTTGAGCAGACTTGGGCTTGATTTCACTTCATTTCAACAGAAACACTATTTCAGCATTACTGGACTCAGAAAGCTGTAAACTGACAATATTGATCATTGAAGTCCTAACATAAGATTTTATGCATATAACTTCTAACACATTAAAAACTGTCTTACAGCATTGCAGAAAACATTGTACTTCATAAGACATAAGCTTGTTTCAGTTTGGCAAGATTTGCACTGAATATTGAATGAAACAGCTTTCTCTAATAGAGAGAAAAGCTTTTGAGCAGATTTGGGCTTGATTTCACTTCATTTGAACAGAAACACTATTTCAACATTACTGGACTCAGAAAGCTGTAAACTGACAATCTTGATCATTGCAGTCCTAACATTAGTTTTTGTGCATATAACTTCTAACACATTAAAAACTGTCTTATAGCATTGCAGAAAACATTGTACTTCATAAGGCATAAGCTTGTTTCAGTTTGGCAAGATTTGCACTGAATATTGAATGAAACAGCTTTCTCTAATAGAGAGAAAAGCTTTTGAGCAGATTTGGGCTTGATTTCACTTCATTTGAACAGAAACACTATTTCAGCATTACTGGACTCAGAAAGCTGTAAACTGCCAATCTTGATCATTGAAGTCCTAACATTAGTTTTTGTGTATATAACTTCTAACACATTAAAAACTGTCTTACAGTATTGCAGAAAACATTGTACTTCATAAGACATAAGCTTGTTTCAGTTTGGCAAGATTTGCACTGAATACTGAATGAAACAGCTTTATCTAATAGAGAGAAAAGCTTTTGAGCAGATTTGGGCTTGATTTCACTTCATTTGAACAGAAACACTATTTCAGCATTACTGGACTCAGAAAGCTGTAAACTGACAATCTTGATCATTGCAGTCCTAACATTAGTTTTTGTGCATATAACTTCTAACACATTAAAAACTGTCTTACAGCATTGCAGAAAACATTGTACTTCATAAGGCCTACGCTTGTTTCAGTTTGGCCAGATTTGCACTGAATATTGAATGAAACAGCATTCTCTAATAGAGAGAAAAGCTTTTGAGCAGATTTGGGCTTGATTTCACTTCATTTGAACAGAAACACTATTTCAACATTACTGGACTCAGAAAGCTGTAAACTGACAATCTTGATCATTGCAGTCCTAACATTAGTTTTTGTGTATATAACTTCTAACACATTAAAAACTGCCTTACAGCATTGCAGAAAACATTTTATTTCATAAGACATAAGCATGTTTCAGTTTGGCAAGATTTGCACTGAATACTGAATGAAACAGCTTTCTCTAATAGAGAGAAAAGCTTTTGAGCAGATTTGGGCTTGATTTCACTTCATTTGAACAGAAACACTATTTCAGCATTACTGGACTCAGAAAGCTGTAAACTGACAATCTTGATCATTGAAGTCCTAACATAAGTTTTTGTGCATATAACTTCTAACACATTAAAAACTGTCTTACAGCATTGCAGAAAACATTGTACTTCATAAGGCATAAGCTTGTTTCAGTTTGGCAAGATTTGCACTGAATACTGAATGAAACAGCTTTATCTAATAGAGAGAAAAGCTTTTGAGCAGACTTGGGCTTGATTTCACTTCATTTCAACAGAAACACTATTTCAGCATTACTGGACTCAGAAAGCTGTAAACTGACAATCTTGATCATTGAAGTCCTAACATAAGTTTTTGTGCATATAACTTCTAACACATTAAAAGCTGTCTTACAGCATTGCAGAAAACATTGTACTTCATAAGACATAAGCTTGTTTCAGTTTGGCAAGATTTGCACTGAATACTGAATGAAACAGCTTTATCTAATAGAGAGAAAAGCTTTTGAGCAGATTTGGGCTTGATTTCACTTCATTTCAACAGAAACACTATTTCAGCATTACTGGACTCAGAAAGCTGTAAACTGACAATCTTGATCATTGAAGTCCTAACATAAGTTTTTGTGCATATAACTTCTAACACATTAAAAACTGTCTTACAGCATTGCAGAAAACATTGTACTTCATAAGACATAAGCTTGTTTCAGTTTGGCAAGATTTGCACTGAATACTGAATGAAACAGCTTTATCTAATAGAGAGAAAAGCTTTTGAGCAGATTTGGGCTTGATTTCACTTCATTTGAACAGAAACACTATTTCAACATTACTGGACTCAGAAAGCTGTAAACTGACAATCTTGATCATTGCAGTCCTAACATTAGTTTTTGTGTATATAACTTCTAACACATTAAAAACTGCCTTACAGCATTGCAGAAAACATTTTATTTCATAAGACATAAGCATGTTTCAGTTTGGCAAGATTTGCACTGAATACTGAATGAAACAGCTTTCTCTAATAGAGAGAAAAGCTTTTGAGCAGATTTAGGCTTGATTTCACTTCATTTGAACAGAAACACTATTTCAGCATTACTGGACTCAGAAAGCTGTAAACTGACAATCTTGATCATTGAAGTCCTAACATAAGTTTTTGTGCATATAACTTCTAACACATTAAAAACTGTCTTACAGCATTGCAGAAAACATTGTACTTCATAAGGCATAAGCTTGTTTCAGTTTGGCAAGATTTGCACTGAATACTGAATGAAACAGCTTTATCTAATAGAGAGAAAAGCTTTTGAGCAGACTTGGGCTTGATTTCACTTCATTTCAACAGAAACACTATTTCAGCATTACTGGACTCAGAAAGCTGTAAACTGAAAATCTTGATCATTGAAGTCCTAACATTAGTTTTTGTGCATATAACTTCTAACACATTAAAAACTGTCTTACAGCATTGCAGAAAACATTGTACTTCATAAGACATAAGCTTGTTTCAGTTTGGCAAGATTTGCACTGAATACTGAATGAAACAGCTTTATCTAATAGAGAGAAAAGCTTTTGAGCAGATTTGGGCTTGATTTCACTTCATTTCATCAGAAACACTATTTCAGCATTACTGGACTCAGAAAGCTGTAAACTGACAATATTGATCATTGAAGTCCTAACATAAGATTTTATGCATATAACTTCTAACACATTAAAAACTGTCTTACAGCATTGCAGAAAACATTGTACTTCATAAGACATAAGCTTGTTTCAGTTTGGCAAGATTTGCACTGAATATTGAATGAAACAGCTTTCTCTAATAGAGAGAAAAGCTTTTGAGCAGATTTGGGCTTGATTTCACTTCATTTGAACAGAAACACTATTTCAACATTACTGGACTCAGAAAGCTGTAAACTGACAATCTTGATCATTGCAGTCCTAACATTAGTTTTTGTGCATATAACTTCTAACACATTAAAAACTGTCTTATAGCATTGCAGAAAACATTGTACTTCATAAGGCATAAGCTTGTTTCAGTTTGGCAAGATTTGCACTGAATATTGAATGAAACAGCTTTCTCTAATAGAGAGAAAAGCTTTTGAGCAGATTTGGGCTTGATTTCACTTCATTTGAACAGAAACACTATTTCAGCATTACTGGACTCAGAAAGCTGTAAACTGCCAATCTTGATCATTGAAGTCCTAACATTAGTTTTTGTGTATATAACTTCTAACACATTAAAAACTGTCTTACAGTATTGCAGAAAACATTGTACTTCATAAGACATAAGCTTGTTTCAGTTTGGCAAGATTTGCACTGAATACTGAATGAAACAGCTTTATCTAATAGAGAGAAAAGCTTTTGAGCAGATTTGGGCTTGATTTCACTTCATTTGAACAGAAACACTATTTCAGCATTACTGGACTCAGAAAGCTGTAAACTGACAATCTTGATCATTGAAGTCCTAACATAAGTTTTTGTGCATATAACTTCTAACACATTAAAAACTGTCTTACAGCATTGCAGAAAACATTGTACTTCATAAGGCATAAGCTTGTTTCAGTTTGGCAAGATTTGCACTGAATACTGAATGAAACAGCTTTATCTAATAGAGAGAAAAGCTTTTGAGCAGATTTGGGCTTGATTTCACTTCATTTCAACAGAAACACTATTTCAGCATTACTGGACTCAGAAAGCTGTAAACTGACAATCTTGATCATTGAAGTCCTAACATAAGTTTTTGTGCAAATAACTTATAACACATTAAAAACTGTCTTACAGCATTGCAGAAAACATTGTACTTCATAAGGCATACGCTTGTTTCAGTTTGGCAAGATTTGCACTGAATACTGAATGAAACAGCTTTATCTAATAGAGAGAAAAGCTTTTGAGCAGATTTGGGCTTGATTTCACTTCATTTAAACAGAAACACTATTTCAGCATTACTGGACTCAGAAAGCTGTAAACTGACAATCTTGATCATTGAAGTGCTAACATAAGTTTTTGTGCATATAACTTCTAACACATTAAAAACTGTCTTACAGCATTGCAGAAAACATTGTACTTCATAAGGCATAAGCTTGTTTCAGTTTGGCAAGATTTGCACTGAATACTGAATGAAACAGCTTTATCTAATAGAGAGAAAAGCTTTTGAGCAGACTTGGGCTTGATTTCACTTCATTTCAACAGAAACACTATTTCAGCATTACTGGACTCAGAAAGCTGTAAACTGAAAATCTTGATCATTGAAGTCCTAACATTAGTTTTTGTGCATATAACTTCTAACACATTAAAAACTGTCTTACAGCATTGCAGAAAACATTGTACTTCATAAGACATAAGCTTGTTTCAGTTTGGCAAGATTTGCACTGAATACTGAATGAAACAGCTTTATCTAATAGAGAGAAAAGCTTTTGAGCAGATTTGGGCTTGATTTCACTTCATTTCAACAGAAACACTATTTCAGCATTACTGGACTCAGAAAGCTGTAAACTGACAATATTGATCATTGAAGTCCTAACATAAGATTTTATGCATATAACTTCTAACACATTAAAAACTGTCTTACAGCATTGCAGAAAACATTGTACTTCATAAGACATAAGCTTGTTTCAGTTTGGCAAGATTTGCACTGAATATTGAATGAAACAGCTTTCTCTAATAGAGAGAAAAGCTTTTGAGCAGATTTGGGCTTGATTTCACTTCATTTGAACAGAAACACTATTTCAACATTACTGGACTCAGAAAGCTGTAAACTGACAATCTTGATCATTGCAGTCCTAACATTAGTTTTTGTGCATATAACTTCTAACACATTAAAAACTGTCTTATAGCATTGCAGAAAACATTGTACTTCATAAGGCATAAGCTTGTTTCAGTTTGGCAAGATTTGCACTGAATATTGAATGAAACAGCTTTCTCTAATAGAGAGAAAAGCTTTTGAGCAGATTTGGGCTTGATTTCACTTCATTTGAACAGAAACACTATTTCAGCATTACTGGACTCAGAAAGCTGTAAACTGCCAATCTTGATCATTGAAGTCCTAACATTAGTTTTTGTGTATATAACTTCTAACACATTAAAAACTGTCTTACAGTATTGCAGAAAACATTGTACTTCATAAGACATAAGCTTGTTTCAGTTTGGCAAGATTTGCACTGAATACTGAATGAAACAGCTTTATCTAATAGAGAGAAAAGCTTTTGAGCAGATTTGGGCTTGATTTCACTTCATTTGAACAGAAACACTATTTCAGCATTACTGGACTCAGAAAGCTGTAAACTGACAATCTTGATCATTGCAGTCCTAACATTAGTTTTTGTGCATATAACTTCTAACACATTAAAAACTGTCTTACAGCATTGCAGAAAACATTGTACTTCATAAGGCATACGCTTGTTTCAGTTTGGCCAGATTTGCACTGAATATTGAATGAAATAGCATTCTCTAATAGAGAGAAAAGCTTTTGAGCAGATTTGGGCTTGATTTCACTTCATTTGAACAGAAACACTATTTCAACATTACTGGACTCAGAAAGCTGTAAACTGACAATCTTGATCATTGCAGTCCTAACATTAGTTTTTGTGTATATAACTTCTAACACATTAAAAACTGCCTTACAGCATTGCAGAAAACATTTTATTTCATAAGACATAAGCATGTTTCAGTTTGGCAAGATTTGCACTGAATACTGAAATGAAACAGCTTTCTCTAATAGAGAGAAAAGCTTTTGAGCAGATTTGGGCTTGATTTCACTTCATTTGAACAGAAACACTATTTCAGCATTACTGGACTCAGAAAGCTGTAAACTGACAATCTTGATCATTGAAGTCCTAACATAAGTTTTTGTGCATATAACTTCTAACACATTAAAAACTGTCTTACAGCATTGCAGAAAACATTGTACTTCATAAGGCATAAGCTTGTTTCAGTTTGGCAAGATTTGCACTGAATACTGAATGAAACAGCTTTATCTAATAGAGAGAAAAGCTTTTGAGCAGACTTGGGCTTGATTTCACTTCATTTCAACAGAAACACTATTTCAGCATTACTGGACTCAGAAAGCTGTAAACTGACAATCTTGATCATTGAAGTCCTAACATAAGTTTTTGTGCATATAACTTCTAACACATTAAAAGCTGTCTTACAGCATTGCAGAAAACATTGTACTTCATAAGACATAAGCTTGTTTCAGTTTGGCAAGATTTGCACTGAATACTGAATGAAACAGCTTTATCTAATAGAGAGAAAACTTTTGAGCAGATTTGGGCTTGATTTCACTTCATTTCAACAGAAACACTATTTCAGCATTACTGGACTCAGAAAGCTGTAAACTGACAATCTTGATCATTGAAGTCCTAACATAAGTTTTTGTGCATATAACTTCTAACACATTAAAAACTGTCTTACAGCATTGCAGAAAACATTGTACTTCATAAGACATAAGCTTGTTTCAGTTTGGCAAGATTTGCACTGAATACTGAATGAAACAGCTTTATCTAATAGAGAGAAAAGCTTTTGAGCAGATTTGGGCTTGATTTCACTTCATTTGAACAGAAACACTATTTCAACATTACTGGACTCAGAAAGCTGTAAACTGACAATCTTGATCATTGCAGTCCTAACATTAGTTTTTTGTGTATATAACTTCTAACACATTAAAAACTGCCTTACAGCATTGCAGAAAACATTTTATTTCATAAGACATAAGCATGTTTCAGTTTGGCAAGATTTGCACTGAATACTGAATGAAACAGCTTTCTCTAATAGAGAGAAAAGCTTTTGAGCAGATTTAGGCTTGATTTCACTTCATTTGAACAGAAACACTATTTCAGCATTACTGGACTCAGAAAGCTGTAAACTGCCAATCTTGATCATTGAAGTCCTAACATTAGTTTTTGTGTATATAACTTCTAACACATTAAAAACTGTCTTACAGTATTGCAGAAAACATTGTACTTCATAAGACATAAGCTTGTTTCAGTTTGGCAAGATTTGCACTGAATACTGAATGAAACAGCTTTATCTAATAGAGAGAAAAGCTTTTGAGCAGATTTGGGCTTGATTTCACTTCATTTCAACAGAAACACTATTTCAGCATTACTGGACTCAGAAAGCTGTAAACTGACAATCTTGATCATTGAAGTCCTAACATTAGTTTTTGTGCATATAACTTCTAACACATTAAAAACTGTCTTACAGCATTGCAGAAAACATTGTACTTCATAAGACATAAGCTTGTTTCAGTTTGGCAAGATTTGCACTGAATACTGAATGAAACAGCTTTATCTAATAGAGAGAAAAGCTTTTGAGTAGATTTGGGCTTGATTTCACTTCATTTGAACAGAAACACTATTTCAACATTACTGGACTCAGAAAGCTGTAAACTGACAATCTTGATCATTGCAGTCCTAACATTAGTTTTTGCGTATATAACTTCTAACACATTAAAAACTGTCTTACAGCATTGCAGAAAACATTTTATTTCATAAGACATAAGCATGTTTCAGTTTGGCAAGATTTGCACTGAATACTGAATGAAACAGCTTTCTCTAATAGAGAGAAAAGCTTTTGAGCAGATTTGGGCTTGATTTCACTTCAATTGAACAGAAACACTATTTCAGCATTACTGGACTCAGAAAGCTGTAAACTGACAATCTTGATCATTGAAGTCCTAACCTTAGTTTTTGTGCATATAACTTCTGACACATTAAAAACTGTCTTACAGCATTGCAGAAAACATTGTACTTCATAAGGCATAAGCTTGTTTCAGTTTGGCAAGATTTGCACTGAATACTGAATGAAACAGCTTTATCTAATAGAGAGAAAAGCTTTTGAGCAGATTTGGGCTTGATTTCACTTCATTTCAACAGAAACACTATTTCAGCATTACTGGACTCAGAAAGCTGTAAACTGACAATCTTGATCATTGAAGTCCTAACATAAGTTTTTGTGCATATAACTTCTAACACATTAAAAGCTGTCTTACAGCATTGCAGAAAACATTGTACTTCATAAGACATAAGCTTGTTTCAGTTTGGCAAGATTTGCTTTGAATACTGTATGAAACAGCTTTATCGAATAGAGAGAAAAGCTTTTGAGCAGATTTGGGCTTGATTTCACTTCATTTCAACAGAAACACTATTTCAGCATTACTGGACTCAGAAAGCTGTAAACTGACAATCTTGATCATTGAAGTCCTAACATTAGTTTTTGTGCATATAACTTCTAACACATTAAAAACTGACTTACAGCATTGCAGAAAACATTGTACTTCATTAGACATAAGCTTGTTTCAGTTTGGCAAGATTTGCACTGAATACTGAATGAAACAGCTTTATCTAATAGAGAGAAAAGCTTTTGAGCAGATTTGGGCTTGATTTCACTTCATTTGAACAGAAACACTATTTCAGCATTACTGGACTCAGAAAGCTGTAAACTGACAATCTTGATCATTGAAGTCCTAACATTAGTTTTTGTGCATATAACTTCTAACACATTAAAAACTGTCTTACAGCATTGCAGAAAACATTGTACTTCATAAGGCATAAGCTTGTTTCAGTTTGGCAAGATTTGCACTGAATACTGAATGAAACAGCTTTATCTAATAGAGAGAAAAGCTTTTGAGCAGATTTGGGCTTGATTTCACTTCATTTCAACAGAAACACTATTTCAGCATTACTGGACTCAGAAAGCTGTAAACTGACAATCTTGATCATTGAAGTCCTAACATTAGTTTTTGTGCATATAACTTCTAACACATTAAAAACTGTCTTACAGCATTGCAGAAAACATTGTACTTCATAAGACATAAGCTTGTTTCAGTTTGGCAAGATTTGCACTGAATACTGAATGAAACAGCTTTATCTAATAGAGAGAAAAGCTTTTGAGCAGATTTGGGCTTGATTTCACTTCATTTCAACAGAAACACTATTTCAGCATTACTGGACTCAGAAAGCTGTAAACTGACAATCTTGATCATTGAAGTCCTAACATAAGTTTTTGTGCATATAACTTCTAACACATTAAAAGCTGTCTTACAGCATTGCAGAAAACATTGTACTTCATAAGACATAAGCTTGTTTCAGTTTGGCAAGATTTGCACTGAATACTGTATGAAACAGCTTTATCTAATAGAGAGAAAAGCTTTTGAGCAGATTTGGGCTTGATTTCACTTCATTTCAACAGAAACACTATTTCAGCATTGCTGGACTCAGAAAGCTGTAAACTGACAATCTTGATCATTGAAGTCCTAACATAAGTTTTTGTGCATATAACTTCTAACACATTAAAAACTGTCTTACAGCATTGCAGAAAACATTGTACTTCATAAGACATAAGCTTGTTTCAGTTTGGCAAGATTTGCACTGAATACTGAATGAAACAGCTTTATCTAATAGAGAGAAAAGCTTTTGAGCAGATTTGGGCTTGATTTCACTTCATTTCAACAGAAACACTATTTCAGCATTACTGGACTCTGAAAGCTGTAAACTGACAATCTTGATCATTGAAGTCCTAACATAAGTTTTTGTGCATATAACTTCTAACACATTAAAAACTGTCTTACAGCATTGCAGAAAACATTGTACTTCATAAGACATAAGCTTGTTTCAGTTTGGCAAGATTTGCACTGAATACTGAATGAAACAGCTTTATCTAATAGAGAGAAAAGCTTTTGAGCAGATTTGGGCTTGATTTCACTTCATTTAAACAGAAACACTATTTCAGCATTACTGGACTCAGAAAGCTGTAAACTGACAATCTTGATCATTGAAGTCCTAACATAAGATTTTGTGCATATAACTTCTAACACATTAAAAACTGTCTTACAGCATTGCAGAAAACATTGTACTTCATAAGACATAAGCTTGTTTCAGTTTGGCAAGATTTGCACTGAATATTGAATGAAACAGCTTTCTCTAATAGAGAGAAAAGCTTTTGAGCAGATTTGGGCTTGATTTCACTTCATTTGAACAGAAACACTATTTCAACATTACTGGACTCAGAAAGCTGTAAACTGACAATCTTGATCATTGCAGTCCTAACATTAGTTTTTGTGCATATAACTTCTAACACATTAAAAACTGTCTTATAGCATTGCAGAAAACATTGTACTTCATAAGGCATAAGCTTGTTTCAGTTTGGCAAGATTTGCACTGAATATTGAATGAAACAGCTTTCTCTAATAGAGAGAAAAGCTTTTGAGCAGATTTGGGCTTGATTTCACTTCATTTGAACAGAAACACTATTTCAACATTACTGGACTCAGAAAGCTGTAAACTGCCAATCTTGATCATTGAAGTTCTAACATTAGTTTTTGTGTATATAACTTCTAACACATTAAAAACTGTCTTACAGCATTGCAAAAAACATTTCATTTCATAAGACATAAGCTTGTTTCAGTTTGACAAGATTTGCACTGAATACTCAATGAAACCGCATTCTCTATTAGAGAGAAAAGCTTTTGAGCAGATTTGGGCTTGATTTCACTTCATTTGAACAGAAACACTATTTCAGCATTACTGGACTCAGAAAGCTGTAAACTGACAATCTTGATCATTGAAGTCCTAACATAAGTTTTTGTGCATATAACTTCTAACACATTAAAAACTGTCTTACAGCATTGCAGAAAACATTGTACTTCATAAGGCATAAGCTTGTTTCAGTTTGGCAAGATTTGCACTGAATACTGAATGAAACAGCTTTATCTAATAGAGAGAAAAGCTTTTGAGCAGATTTGGGCTTGATTTCACTTCATTTCAACAGAAACACTATTTCAGCATTACTGGACTCAGAAAGCTGTAAACTGACAATCTTGATCATTGAAGTCCTAACATTAGTTTTTGTGCATATAACTTCTAACACATTAAAAACTGTCTTACAGCATTGCAGAAAACATTGTACTTCATAAGACATAAGCTTGTTTCAGTTTGGCAAGATTTGCACTGAATACTGAATGAAACAGCTTTATCTAATAGAGAGAAAAGCTTTTGAGCAGATTTGGGCTTGATTTCACTTCATTTCAACAGAAACACTATTTCAGCATTACTGGACTCAGAAAGCTGTAAACTGACAATCTTGATCATTGAAGTCCTAACATAAGTTTTTGTGCATATAACTTCTAACACATTAAAAGCTGTCTTACAGCATTGCAGAAAACATTGTACTTCATAAGACATAAGCTTGTTTCAGTTTGGCAAGATTTGCACTGAATACTGTATGAAACAGCTTTATCTAATAGAGAGAAAAGCTTTTGAGCAGATTTGGGCTTGATTTCACTTCATTTGAACAGAAACACTATTTCAGCATTACTGGACTCAGAAAGCTGTAAACTGACAATCTTGATCATTGAAGTCCTAACATAAGTTTTTGTGCATATAACTTCTAACACATTAAAAACTGTCTTACAGCATTGCAGAAAACATTGTACTTCATAAGACATAAGCTTGTTTCAGTTTGGCAAGATTTGCACTGAATACTGAATGAAACAGCTTTATCTAATAGAGAGAAAAGCTTTTGAGCAGATTTGGGCTTGATTTCACTTCATTTCAACAGAAACACTATTTCAGCATTACTGGACTCAGAAAGCTGTAAACTGACAATCTTGATCATTGAAGTCCTAACATAAGTTTTTGTGCATATAACTTCTAACACATTAAAAACTGTCTTACAGCATTGCAGAAAACATTGTACTTCATAAGACATAAGCTTGTTTCAGTTTGGCAAGATTTGCACTGAATACTGAATGAAACAGCTTTATCTAATAGAGAGAAAAGCTTTTGAGCAGATTTGGGCTTGATTTCACTTCATTTAAACAGAAACACTATTTCAGCATTACTGGACTCAGAAAGCTGTAAACTGACAATCTTGATCATTGAAGTCCTAACATAAGATTTTGTGCATATAACTTCTAACACATTAAAAACTGTCTTACAGCATTGCAGAAAACATTGTACTTCATAAGACATAAGCTTGTTTCAGTTTGGCAAAATTTGCACTGAATATTGAATGAAACAGCTTTCTCTAATAGAGAGAAAAGCTTTTGAGCAGATTTGGGCTTGATTTCACTTCATTTGAACAGAAACACTATTTCAACATTACTGGACTCAGAAAGCTGTAAACTGACAATCTTGATCATTGCAGTCCTAACATTAGTTTTTGTGCATATAACTTCTAACACATTAAAAACTGTCTTATAGCATTGCAGAAAACATTGTACTTCATAAGGCATAAGCTTGTTTCAGTTTGGCAAGATTTGCACTGAATATTGAATGAAACAGCTTTCTCTAATAGAGAGAAAAGCTTTTGAGCAGATTTGGGCTTGATTTCACTTCATTTGAACAGAAACACTATTTCAACATTACTGGACTCAGAAAGCTGTAAACTGCCAATCTTGATCATTGAAGTTCTAACATTAGTTTTTGTGTATATAATTTCTAACACATTAAAAACTGTCTTACAGCATTGCAAAAAACATTTCATTTCATAAGACATAAGCTTGTTTCAGTTTGACAAGATTTGCACTGAATACTCAATGAAACCGCATTCTCTATTAGAGAGAAAAGCTTTTGAGCAGATTTGGGCTTGATTTCACTTCATTTCAACAGAAACACTATTTCAGCATTACTGGACTCAGAAAGCTGTAAACTGACAATCTTGATCATTGAAGTCCTAACATAAGTTTTTGTGCATATAACTTCTAACACATTAAAAACTGTCTTACAGCATTGCAGAAAACATTGTACTTCATAAGACATAAGCTTGTTTCAGTTTGGCAAGATTTGCACTGAATACTGAATGAAACAGCTTTATCTAATAGAGAGAAAAGCTTTTGAGCAGATTTGGGCTTGATTTCACTTCATTTCAACAGAAACACTATTTCAGCATTACTGGACTCTGAAAGCTGTAAACTGACAATCTTGATCATTGAAGTCCTAACATAAGTTTTTGTGCATATAACTTCTAACACATTAAAAACTGTCTTACAGCATTGCAGAAAACATTGTACTTCATAAGACATAAGCTTGTTTCAGTTTGGCAAGATTTGCACTGAATACTGAATGAAACAGCTTTATCTAATAGAGAGAAAAGCTTTTGAGCAGATTTGGGCTTGATTTCACTTCATTTAAACAGAAACACTATTTCAGCATTACTGGACTCAGAAAGCTGTAAACTGACAATCTTGATCATTGAAGTCCTAACATAAGATTTTGTGCATATAACTTCTAACACATTAAAAACTGTCTTACAGCATTGCAGAAAACATTGTACTTCATAAGACATAAGCTTGTTTCAGTTTGGCAAGATTTGCACTGAATATTGAATGAAACAGCTTTCTCTAATAGAGAGAAAAGCTTTTGAGCAGATTTGGGCTTGATTTCACTTCATTTGAACAGAAACACTATTTCAACATTACTGGACTCAGAAAGCTGTAAACTGACAATCTTGATCATTGCAGTCCTAACATTAGTTTTTGTGCATATAACTTCTAACACATTAAAAACTGTCTTATAGCATTGCAGAAAACATTGTACTTCATAAGGCATAAGCTTGTTTCAGTTTGGCAAGATTTGCACTGAATATTGAATGAAACAGCTTTCTCTAATAGAGAGAAAAGCTTTTGAGCAGATTTGGGCTTGATTTCACTTCATTTGAACAGAAACACTATTTCAACATTACTGGACTCAGAAAGCTGTAAACTGCCAATCTTGATCATTGAAGTTCTAACATTAGTTTTTGTGTATATAACTTCTAACACATTAAAAACTGTCTTACAGCATTGCAAAAAACATTTCATTTCATAAGACATAAGCTTGTTTCAGTTTGACAAGATTTGCACTGAATACTCAATGAAACCGCATTCTCTATTAGAGAGAAAAGCTTTTGAGCAGATTTGGGCTTGATTTCACTTCATTTGAACAGAAACACTATTTCAGCATTACTGGACTCAGAAAGCTGTAAACTGACAATCTTGATCATTGAAGTCCTAACATAAGTTTTTGTGCATATAACTTCTAACACATTAAAAACTGTCTTACAGCATTGCAGAAAACATTGTACTTCATAAGGCATAAGCTTGTTTCAGTTTGGCAAGATTTGCACTGAATACTGAATGAAACAGCTTTATCTAATAGAGAGAAAAGCTTTTGAGCAGATTTGGGCTTGATTTCACTTCATTTCAACAGAAACACTATTTCAGCATTACTGGACTCAGAAAGCTGTAAACTGACAATCTTGATCATTGAAGTCCTAACATTAGTTTTTGTGCATATAACTTCTAACACATTAAAAACTGTCTTACAGCATTGCAGAAAACATTGTACTTCATAAGACATAAGCTTGTTTCAGTTTGGCAAGATTTGCACTGAATACTGAATGAAACAGCTTTATCTAATAGAGAGAAAAGCTTTTGAGCAGATTTGGGCTTGATTTCACTTCATTTCAACAGAAACACTATTTCAGCATTACTGGACTCAGAAAGCTGTAAACTGACAATCTTGATCATTGAAGTCCTAACATAAGTTTTTGTGCATATAACTTCTAACACATTAAAAGCTGTCTTACAGCATTGCAGAAAACATTGTACTTCATAAGACATAAGCTTGTTTCAGTTTGGCAAGATTTGCACTGAATACTGTATGAAACAGCTTTATCTAATAGAGAGAAAAGCTTTTGAGCAGATTTGGGCTTGATTTCACTTCATTTGAACAGAAACACTATTTCAGCATTACTGGACTCAGAAAGCTGTAAACTGACAATCTTGATCATTGAAGTCCTAACATAAGTTTTTGTGCATATAACTTCTAACACATTAAAAACTGTCTTACAGCATTGCAGAAAACATTGTACTTCATAAGACATAAGCTTGTTTCAGTTTGGCAAGATTTGCACTGAATACTGAATGAAACAGCTTTATCTAATAGAGAGAAAAGCTTTTGAGCAGATTTGGGCTTGATTTCACTTCATTTCAACAGAAACACTATTTCAGCATTACTGGACTCAGAAAGCTGTAAACTGACAATCTTGATCATTGAAGTCCTAACATAAGTTTTTGTGCATATAACTTCTAACACATTAAAAACTGTCTTACAGCATTGCAGAAAACATTGTACTTCATAAGACATAAGCTTGTTTCAGTTTGGCAAGATTTGCACTGAATACTGAATGAAACAGCTTTATCTAATAGAGAGAAAAGCTTTTGAGCAGATTTGGGCTTGATTTCACTTCATTTAAACAGAAACACTATTTCAGCATTACTGGACTCAGAAAGCTGTAAACTGACAATCTTGATCATTGAAGTCCTAACATAAGATTTTGTGCATATAACTTCTAACACATTAAAAACTGTCTTACAGCATTGCAGAAAACATTGTACTTCATAAGACATAAGCTTGTTTCAGTTTGGCAAAATTTGCACTGAATATTGAATGAAACAGCTTTCTCTAATAGAGAGAAAAGCTTTTGAGCAGATTTGGGCTTGATTTCACTTCATTTGAACAGAAACACTATTTCAACATTACTGGACTCAGAAAGCTGTAAACTGACAATCTTGATCATTGCAGTCCTAACATTAGTTTTTGTGCATATAACTTCTAACACATTAAAAACTGTCTTATAGCATTGCAGAAAACATTGTACTTCATAAGGCATAAGCTTGTTTCAGTTTGGCAAGATTTGCACTGAATATTGAATGAAACAGCTTTCTCTAATAGAGAGAAAAGCTTTTGAGCAGATTTGGGCTTGATTTCACTTCATTTGAACAGAAACACTATTTCAACATTACTGGACTCAGAAAGCTGTAAACTGCCAATCTTGATCATTGAAGTTCTAACATTAGTTTTTGTGTATATAATTTCTAACACATTAAAAACTGTCTTACAGCATTGCAAAAAACATTTCATTTCATAAGACATAAGCTTGTTTCAGTTTGACAAGATTTGCACTGAATACTCAATGAAACCGCATTCTCTATTAGAGAGAAAAGCTTTTGAGCAGATTTGGGCTTGATTTCACTTCATTTCAACAGAAACACTATTTCAGCATTACTGGACTCAGAAAGCTGTAAACTGACAATCTTGATCATTGAAGTCCTAACATAAGTTTTTGTGCATATAACTTCTAACACATTAAAAACTGTCTTACAGCATTGCAGAAAACATTGTACTTCATAAGACATAAGCTTGTTTCAGTTTGGCAAGATTTGCACTGAATACTGAATGAAACAGCTTTATCTAATAGAGAGAAAAGCTTTTGAGCAGATTTGGGCTTGATTTCACTTCATTTCAACAGAAACACTATTTCAGCATTACTGGACTCAGAAAGCTGTAAACTGACAATCTTGATCATTGAAGTCCTAACATAAGTTTTTGTGCATATAACTTCTAACACATTAAAAACTGTCTTACAGCATTGCAGAAAACATTGTACTTCATAAGACATAAGCTTGTTTCAGTTTGGCAAGATTTGCACTGAATACTGAATGAAACAGCTTTATCTAATAGAGAGAAAAGCTTTTGAGCAGATTTGGGCTTGATTTCACTTCATTTCAACAGAAACACTATTTCAGCATTACTGGACTCAGAAAGCTGTAAACTGACAATCTTGATCATTGAAGTCCTAACATAAGTTTTTGTGCATATAACTTCTAACACATTAAAAACTGTCTTACAGCATTGCAGAAAACATTGTACTTCATAAGACATAAGCTTGTTTCAGTTTGGCAAGATTTGCACTGAATACTGAATGAAACAGCTTTATCTAATAGAGAGAAAAGCTTTTGAGCAGATTTGGGCTTGATTTCACTTCATTTGAACAGAAACACTATTTCAACATTACTGGACTCAGAAAGCTGTAAACTGACAATCTTGATCATTGCAGTCCTAACATTAGTTTTTGTGTATATAACTTCTAACACATTAAAAACTGCCTTACAGCATTGCAGAAAACATTTTATTTCATAAGACATAAGCATGTTTCAGTTTGGCAAGATTTGCACTGAATACTGAATGAAACAGCTTTCTCTAATAGAGAGAAAAGCTTTTGAGCAGATTTAGGCTTGATTTCACTTCATTTGAACAGAAACACTATTTCAGCATTACTGGACTCAGAAAGCTGTAAACTGACAATCTTGATCATTGAAGTCCTAACATAAGTTTTTGTGCATATAACTTCTAACACATTAAAAACTGTCTTACAGCATTGCAGAAAACATTGTACTTCATAAGGCATAAGCTTGTTTCAGTTTGGCAAGATTTGCACTGAATACTGAATGAAACAGCTTTATCTAATAGAGAGAAAAGCTTTTGAGCAGACTTGGGCTTGATTTCACTTCATTTCAACAGAAACACTATTTCAGCATTACTGGACTCAGAAAGCTGTAAACTGAAAATCTTGATCATTGAAGTCCTAACATTAGTTTTTGTGCATATAACTTCTAACACATTAAAAACTGTCTTACAGCATTGCAGAAAACATTGTACTTCATAAGACATAAGCTTGTTTCAGTTTGGCAAGATTTGCACTGAATACTGAATGAAACAGCTTTATCTAATAGAGAGAAAAGCTTTTGAGCAGATTTGGGCTTGATTTCACTTCATTTCAACAGAAACACTATTTCAGCATTACTGGACTCAGAAAGCTGTAAACTGACAATATTGATCATTGAAGTCCTAACATAAGATTTTATGCATATAACTTCTAACACATTAAAAACTGTCTTACAGCATTGCAGAAAACATTGTACTTCATAAGACATAAGCTTGTTTCAGTTTGGCAAGATTTGCACTGAATATTGAATGAAACAGCTTTCTCTAATAGAGAGAAAAGCTTTTGAGCAGATTTGGGCTTGATTTCACTTCATTTGAACAGAAACACTATTTCAACATTACTGGACTCAGAAAGCTGTAAACTGACAATCTTGATCATTGCAGTCCTAACATTAGTTTTTGTGCATATAACTTCTAACACATTAAAAACTGTCTTATAGCATTGCAGAAAACATTGTACTTCATAAGGCATAAGCTTGTTTCAGTTTGGCAAGATTTGCACTGAATATTGAATGAAACAGCTTTCTCTAATAGAGAGAAAAGCTTTTGAGCAGATTTGGGCTTGATTTCACTTCATTTGAACAGAAACACTATTTCAGCATTACTGGACTCAGAAAGCTGTAAACTGCCAATCTTGATCATTGAAGTCCTAACATTAGTTTTTGTGTATATAACTTCTAACACATTAAAAACTGTCTTACAGTATTGCAGAAAACATTGTACTTCATAAGACATAAGCTTGTTTCAGTTTGGCAAGATTTGCACTGAATACTGAATGAAACAGCTTTATCTAATAGAGAGAAAAGCTTTTGAGCAGATTTGGGCTTGATTTCACTTCATTTGAACAGAAACACTATTTCAGCATTACTGGACTCAGAAAGCTGTAAACTGACAATCTTGATCATTGCAGTCCTAACATTAGTTTTTGTGCATATAACTTCTAACACATTAAAAACTGTCTTACAGCATTGCAGAAAACATTGTACTTCATAAGGCATACGCTTGTTTCAGTTTGGCCAGATTTGCACTGAATATTGAATGAAACAGCATTCTCTAATAGAGAGAAAAGCTTTTGAGCAGATTTGGGCTTGATTTCACTTCATTTGAACAGAAACACTATTTCAACATTACTGGACTCAGAAAGCTGTAAACTGACAATCTTGATCATTGCAGTCCTAACATTAGTTTTTGTGTATATAACTTCTAACACATTAAAAACTGCCTTACAGCATTGCAGAAAACATTTTATTTCATAAGACATAAGCATGTTTCAGTTTGGCAAGATTTGCACTGAATACTGAATGAAACAGCTTTCTCTAATAGAGAGAAAAGCTTTTGAGCAGATTTGGGCTTGATTTCACTTCATTTGAACAGAAACACTATTTCAGCATTACTGGACTCAGAAAGCTGTAAACTGACAATCTTGATCATTGAAGTCCTAACATAAGTTTTTGTGCATATAACTTCTAACACATTAAAAACTGTCTTACAGCATTGCAGAAAACATTGTACTTCATAAGGCATAAGCTTGTTTCAGTTTGGCAAGATTTGCACTGAATACTGAATGAAACAGCTTTATCTAATAGAGAGAAAAGCTTTTGAGCAGACTTGGGCTTGATTTCACTTCATTTCAACAGAAACACTATTTCAGCATTACTGGACTCAGAAAGCTGTAAACTGACAATCTTGATCATTGAAGTCCTAACATAAGTTTTTGTGCATATAACTTCTAACACATTAAAAGCTGTCTTACAGCATTGCAGAAAACATTGTACTTCATAAGACATAAGCTTGTTTCAGTTTGGCAAGATTTGCACTGAATACTGAATGAAACAGCTTTATCTAATAGAGAGAAAAGCTTTTGAGCAGATTTGGGCTTGATTTCACTTCATTTCAACAGAAACACTATTTCAGCATTACTGGACTCAGAAAGCTGTAAACTGACAATCTTGATCATTGAAGTCCTAACATAAGTTTTTGTGCATATAACTTCTAACACATTAAAAACTGTCTTACAGCATTGCAGAAAACATTGTACTTCATAAGACATAAGCTTGTTTCAGTTTGGCAAGATTTGCACTGAATACTGAATGAAACAGCTTTATCTAATAGAGAGAAAAGCTTTTGAGCAGATTTGGGCTTGATTTCACTTCATTTGAACAGAAACACTATTTCAACATTACTGGACTCAGAAAGCTGTAAACTGACAATCTTGATCATTGCAGTCCTAACATTAGTTTTTGTGTATATAACTTCTAACACATTAAAAACTGCCTTACAGCATTGCAGAAAACATTTTATTTCATAAGACATAAGCATGTTTCAGTTTGGCAAGATTTGCACTGAATACTGAATGAAACAGCTTTCTCTAATAGAGAGAAAAGCTTTTGAGCAGATTTAGGCTTGATTTCACTTCATTTGAACAGAAACACTATTTCAGCATTACTGGACTCAGAAAGCTGTAAACTGACAATCTTGATCATTGAAGTCCTAACATAAGTTTTTGTGCATATAACTTCTAACACATTAAAAACTGTCTTACAGCATTGCAGAAAACATTGTACTTCAAAAGGCATAAGCTTGTTTCAGTTTGGCAAGATTTGCACTGAATACTGAATGAAACAGCTTTATCTAATAGAGAGAAAAGCTTTTGAGCAGACTTGGGCTTGATTTCACTTCATTTCAACAGAAACACTATTTCAGCATTACTGGACTCAGAAAGCTGTAAACTGAAAATCTTGATCATTGAAGTCCTAACATTAGTTTTTGTGCATATAACTTCTAACACATTAAAAACTGTCTTACAGCATTGCAGAAAACATTGTACTTCATAAGACATAAGCTTGTTTCAGTTTGGCAAGATTTGCACTGAATACTGAATGAAACAGCTTTATCTAATAGAGAGAAAAGCTTTTGAGCAGATTTGGGCTTGATTTCACTTCATTTCAACAGAAACACTATTTCAGCATTACTGGACTCAGAAAGCTGTAAACTGACAATATTGATCATTGAAGTCCTAACATAAGATTTTATGCATATAACTTCTAACACATTAAAAACTGTCTTACAGCATTGCAGAAAACATTGTACTTCATAAGACATAAGCTTGTTTCAGTTTGGCAAGATTTGCACTGAATATTGAATGAAACAGCTTTCTCTAATAGAGAGAAAAGCTTTTGAGCAGATTTGGGCTTGATTTCACTTCATTTGAACAGAAACACTATTTCAACATTACTGGACTCAGAAAGCTGTAAACTGACAATCTTGATCATTGCAGTCCTAACATTAGTTTTTGTGCATATAACTTCTAACACATTAAAAACTGTCTTACAGCATTGCAGAAAACATTGTACTTCATAAGACATAAGCTTGTTTCAGTTTGGCAAGATTTGCACTGAATACTGAATGAAACAGCTTTATCTAATAGAGAGAAAAGCTTTTGAGCAGATTTGGGCTTGATTTCACTTCATTTAAACAGAAACACTATTTCAGCATTACTGGACTCAGAAAGCTGTAAACTGACAATCTTGATCATTGAAGTCCTAACATAAGATTTTGTGCATATAACTTCTAACACATTAAAAACTGTCTTACAGCATTGCAGAAAACATTGTACTTCATAAGACATAAGCTTGTTTCAGTTTGGCAAGATTTGCACTGAATATTGAATGAAACAGCTTTCTCTAATAGAGAGAAAAGCTTTTGAGCAGATTTGGGCTTGATTTCACTTCATTTGAACAGAAACACTATTTCAACATTACTGGACTCAGAAAGCTGTAAACTGCCAATCTTGATCATTGAAGTTCTAACATTAGTTTTTGTGTATATAACTTCTAACACATTAAAAACTGTCTTACAGCATTGCAAAAAACATTTCATTTCATAAGACATAAGCTTGTTTCAGTTTGACAAGATTTGCACTGAATACTCAATGAAACCGCATTCTCTATTAGAGAGAAAAGCTTTTGAGCAGATTTGGGCTTGATTTCACTTCATTTGAACAGAAACACTATTTCAGCATTACTGGACTCAGAAAGCTGTAAACTGACAATCTTGATCATTGAAGTCCTAACATAAGTTTTTGTGCATATAACTTCTAACACATTAAAAACTGTCTTACAGCATTGCAGAAAACATTGTACTTCATAAGGCATAAGCTTGTTTCAGTTTGGCAAGATTTGCACTGAATACTGAATGAAACAGCTTTATCTAATAGAGAGAAAAGCTTTTGAGCAGATTTGGGCTTGATTTCACTTCATTTCAACAGAAACACTATTTCAGCATTACTGGACTCAGAAAGCTGTAAACTGACAATCTTGATCATTGAAGTCCTAACATTAGTTTTTGTGCATATAACTTCTAACACATTAAAAACTGTCTTACAGCATTGCAGAAAACATTGTACTTCATAAGACATAAGCTTGTTTCAGTTTGGCAAGATTTGCACTGAATATTGAATGAAACAGCTTTCTCTAATAGAGAGAAAAGCTTTTGAGCAGATTTGGGCTTGATTTCACTTCATTTGAACAGAAACACTATTTCAACATTACTGGACTCAGAAAGCTGTAAACTGACAATCTTGATCATTGCAGTCCTAACATTAGTTTTTGTGCATATAACTTCTAACACATTAAAAACTGTCTTATAGCATTGCAGAAAACATTGTACTTCATAAGGCATAAGCTTGTTTCAGTTTGGCAAGATTTGCACTGAATATTGAATGAAACAGCTTTCTCTAATAGAGAGAAAAGCTTTTGAGCAGATTTGGGCTTGATTTCACTTCATTTGAACAGAAACACTATTTCAACATTACTGGACTCAGAAAGCTGTAAACTGCCAATCTTGATCATTGAAGTTCTAACATTAGTTTTTGTGTATATAACTTCTAACACATTAAAAACTGTCTTACAGCATTGCAAAAAACATTTCATTTCATAAGACATAAGCTTGTTTCAGTTTGACAAGATTTGCACTGAATACTCAATGAAACCGCATTCTCTATTAGAGAGAAAAGCTTTTGAGCAGATTTGGGCTTGATTTCACTTCATTTGAACAGAAACACTATTTCAGCATTACTGGACTCAGAAAGCTGTAAACTGACAATCTTGATCATTGAAGTCCTAACATAAGTTTTTGTGCATATAACTTCTAACACATTAAAAACTGTCTTACAGCATTGCAGAAAACATTGTACTTCATAAGGCATAAGCTTGTTTCAGTTTGGCAAGATTTGCACTGAATACTGAATGAAACAGCTTTATCTAATAGAGAGAAAAGCTTTTGAGCAGATTTGGGCTTGATTTCACTTCATTTCAACAGAAACACTATTTCAGCATTACTGGACTCAGAAAGCTGTAAACTGACAATCTTGATCATTGAAGTCCTAACATTAGTTTTTGTGCATATAACTTCTAACACATTAAAAACTGTCTTACAGCATTGCAGAAAACATTGTACTTCATAAGACATAAGCTTGTTTCAGTTTGGCAAGATTTGCACTGAATACTGAATGAAACAGCTTTATCTAATAGAGAGAAAAGCTTTTGAGCAGATTTGGGCTTGATTTCACTTCATTTCAACAGAAACACTATTTCAGCATTACTGGACTCAGAAAGCTGTAAACTGACAATCTTGATCATTGAAGTCCTAACATAAGTTTTTGTGCATATAACTTCTAACACATTAAAAGCTGTCTTACAGCATTGCAGAAAACATTGTACTTCATAAGACATAAGCTTGTTTCAGTTTGGCAAGATTTGCACTGAATACTGTATGAAACAGCTTTATCTAATAGAGAGAAAAGCTTTTGAGCAGATTTGGGCTTGATTTCACTTCATTTGAACAGAAACACTATTTCAGCATTACTGGACTCAGAAAGCTGTAAACTGACAATCTTGATCATTGAAGTCCTAACATAAGTTTTTGTGCATATAACTTCTAACACATTAAAAACTGTCTTACAGCATTGCAGAAAACATTGTACTTCATAAGACATAAGCTTGTTTCAGTTTGGCAAGATTTGCACTGAATACTGAATGAAACAGCTTTATCTAATAGAGAGAAAAGCTTTTGAGCAGATTTGGGCTTGATTTCACTTCATTTCAACAGAAACACTATTTCAGCATTACTGGACTCAGAAAGCTGTAAACTGACAATCTTGATCATTGAAGTCCTAACATAAGTTTTTGTGCATATAACTTCTAACACATTAAAAACTGTCTTACAGCATTGCAGAAAACATTGTACTTCATAAGACATAAGCTTGTTTCAGTTTGGCAAGATTTGCACTGAATACTGAATGAAACAGCTTTATCTAATAGAGAGAAAAGCTTTTGAGCAGATTTGGGCTTGATTTCACTTCATTTAAACAGAAACACTATTTCAGCATTACTGGACTCAGAAAGCTGTAAACTGACAATCTTGATCATTGAAGTCCTAACATAAGATTTTGTGCATATAACTTCTAACACATTAAAAACTGTCTTACAGCATTGCAGAAAACATTGTACTTCATAAGACATAAGCTTGTTTCAGTTTGGCAAAATTTGCACTGAATATTGAATGAAACAGCTTTCTCTAATAGAGAGAAAAGCTTTTGAGCAGATTTGGGCTTGATTTCACTTCATTTGAACAGAAACACTATTTCAACATTACTGGACTCAGAAAGCTGTAAACTGACAATCTTGATCATTGCAGTCCTAACATTAGTTTTTGTGCATATAACTTCTAACACATTAAAAACTGTCTTATAGCATTGCAGAAAACATTGTACTTCATAAGGCATAAGCTTGTTTCAGTTTGGCAAGATTTGCACTGAATATTGAATGAAACAGCTTTCTCTAATAGAGAGAAAAGCTTTTGAGCAGATTTGGGCTTGATTTCACTTCATTTGAACAGAAACACTATTTCAACATTACTGGACTCAGAAAGCTGTAAACTGCCAATCTTGATCATTGAAGTTCTAACATTAGTTTTTGTGTATATAATTTCTAACACATTAAAAACTGTCTTACAGCATTGCAAAAAACATTTCATTTCATAAGACATAAGCTTGTTTCAGTTTGACAAGATTTGCACTGAATACTCAATGAAACCGCATTCTCTATTAGAGAGAAAAGCTTTTGAGCAGATTTGGGCTTGATTTCACTTCATTTCAACAGAAACACTATTTCAGCATTACTGGACTCAGAAAGCTGTAAACTGACAATCTTGATCATTGAAGTCCTAACATAAGTTTTTGTGCATATAACTTCTAACACATTAAAAACTGTCTTACAGCATTGCAGAAAACATTGTACTTCATAAGACATAAGCTTGTTTCAGTTTGGCAAGATTTGCACTGAATACTGAATGAAACAGCTTTATCTAATAGAGAGAAAAGCTTTTGAGCAGATTTGGGCTTGATTTCACTTCATTTCAACAGAAACACTATTTCAGCATTACTGGACTCAGAAAGCTGTAAACTGACAATCTTGATCATTGAAGTCCTAACATAAGTTTTTGTGCATATAACTTCTAACACATTAAAAACTGTCTTACAGCATTGCAGAAAACATTGTACTTCATAAGACATAAGCTTGTTTCAGTTTGGCAAGATTTGCACTGAATACTGAATGAAACAGCTTTATCTAATAGAGAGAAAAGCTTTTGAGCAGATTTGGGCTTGATTTCACTTCATTTCAACAGAAACACTATTTCAGCATTACTGGACTCAGAAAGCTGTAAACTGACAATCTTGATCATTGAAGTCCTAACATAAGTTTTTGTGCATATAACTTCTAACACATTAAAAACTGTCTTACAGCATTGCAGAAAACATTGTACTTCATAAGACATAAGCTTGTTTCAGTTTGGCAAGATTTGCACTGAATACTGAATGAAACAGCTTTATCTAATAGAGAGAAAAGCTTTTGAGCAGATTTGGGCTTGATTTCACTTCATTTGAACAGAAACACTATTTCAACATTACTGGACTCAGAAAGCTGTAAACTGACAATCTTGATCATTGCAGTCCTAACATTAGTTTTTGTGTATATAACTTCTAACACATTAAAAACTGCCTTACAGCATTGCAGAAAACATTTTATTTCATAAGACATAAGCATGTTTCAGTTTGGCAAGATTTGCACTGAATACTGAATGAAACAGCTTTCTCTAATAGAGAGAAAAGCTTTTGAGCAGATTTAGGCTTGATTTCACTTCATTTGAACAGAAACACTATTTCAGCATTACTGGACTCAGAAAGCTGTAAACTGACAATCTTGATCATTGAAGTCCTAACATAAGTTTTTGTGCATATAACTTCTAACACATTAAAAACTGTCTTACAGCATTGCAGAAAACATTGTACTTCATAAGGCATAAGCTTGTTTCAGTTTGGCAAGATTTGCACTGAATACTGAATGAAACAGCTTTATCTAATAGAGAGAAAAGCTTTTGAGCAGACTTGGGCTTGATTTCACTTCATTTCAACAGAAACACTATTTCAGCATTACTGGACTCAGAAAGCTGTAAACTGAAAATCTTGATCATTGAAGTCCTAACATTAGTTTTTGTGCATATAACTTCTAACACATTAAAAACTGTCTTACAGCATTGCAGAAAACATTGTACTTCATAAGACATAAGCTTGTTTCAGTTTGGCAAGATTTGCACTGAATACTGAATGAAACAGCTTTATCTAATAGAGAGAAAAGCTTTTGAGCAGATTTGGGCTTGATTTCACTTCATTTCAACAGAAACACTATTTCAGCATTACTGGACTCAGAAAGCTGTAAACTGACAATATTGATCATTGAAGTCCTAACATAAGATTTTATGCATATAACTTCTAACACATTAAAAACTGTCTTACAGCATTGCAGAAAACATTGTACTTCATAAGACATAAGCTTGTTTCAGTTTGGCAAGATTTGCACTGAATATTGAATGAAACAGCTTTCTCTAATAGAGAGAAAAGCTTTTGAGCAGATTTGGGCTTGATTTCACTTCATTTGAACAGAAACACTATTTCAACATTACTGGACTCAGAAAGCTGTAAACTGACAATCTTGATCATTGCAGTCCTAACATTAGTTTTTGTGCATATAACTTCTAACACATTAAAAACTGTCTTATAGCATTGCAGAAAACATTGTACTTCATAAGGCATAAGCTTGTTTCAGTTTGGCAAGATTTGCACTGAATATTGAATGAAACAGCTTTCTCTAATAGAGAGAAAAGCTTTTGAGCAGATTTGGGCTTGATTTCACTTCATTTGAACAGAAACACTATTTCAGCATTACTGGACTCAGAAAGCTGTAAACTGCCAATCTTGATCATTGAAGTCCTAACATTAGTTTTTGTGTATATAACTTCTAACACATTAAAAACTGTCTTACAGTATTGCAGAAAACATTGTACTTCATAAGACATAAGCTTGTTTCAGTTTGGCAAGATTTGCACTGAATACTGAATGAAACAGCTTTATCTAATAGAGAGAAAAGCTTTTGAGCAGATTTGGGCTTGATTTCACTTCATTTGAACAGAAACACTATTTCAGCATTACTGGACTCAGAAAGCTGTAAACTGACAATCTTGATCATTGCAGTCCTAACATTAGTTTTTGTGCATATAACTTCTAACACATTAAAAACTGTCTTACAGCATTGCAGAAAACATTGTACTTCATAAGGCATACGCTTGTTTCAGTTTGGCCAGATTTGCACTGAATATTGAATGAAACAGCATTCTCTAATAGAGAGAAAAGCTTTTGAGCAGATTTGGGCTTGATTTCACTTCATTTGAACAGAAACACTATTTCAACATTACTGGACTCAGAAAGCTGTAAACTGACAATCTTGATCATTGCAGTCCTAACATTAGTTTTTGTGTATATAACTTCTAACACATTAAAAACTGCCTTACAGCATTGCAGAAAACATTTTATTTCATAAGACATAAGCATGTTTCAGTTTGGCAAGATTTGCACTGAATACTGAATGAAACAGCTTTCTCTAATAGAGAGAAAAGCTTTTGAGCAGATTTGGGCTTGATTTCACTTCATTTGAACAGAAACACTATTTCAGCATTACTGGACTCAGAAAGCTGTAAACTGACAATCTTGATCATTGAAG
Source organism: Carassius gibelio (assembly GCF_023724105.1). NCBI lineage: Eukaryota > Metazoa > Chordata > Actinopteri > Cypriniformes > Cyprinidae > Carassius > Carassius gibelio. Next base: position 19,140,646 of record NC_068401.1, on the reverse strand, counting down.
TCCTAACATAAGTTTTTGTGCATATAACTTCTAACACATTAAAAACTGTCTTACAGCATTGCAGAAAACATTGTACTTCATAAGGCATAAGCTTGTTTCAGTTTGGCAAGATTTGCACTGAATACTGAATGAAACAGCTTTATCTAATAGAGAGAAAAGCTTTTGAGCAGACTTGGGCTTGATTTCACTTCATTTCAACAGAAACACTATTTCAGCATTACTGGACTCAGAAAGCTGTAAACTGACAATCTTGATCATTGAAGTCCTAACATAAGTTTTTGTGCATATAACTTCTAACACATTAAAAGCTGTCTTACAGCATTGCAGAAAACATTGTACTTCATAAGACATAAGCTTGTTTCAGTTTGGCAAGATTTGCACTGAATACTGAATGAAACAGCTTTATCTAATAGAGAGAAAAGCTTTTGAGCAGATTTGGGCTTGATTTCACTTCATTTCAACAGAAACACTATTTCAGCATTACTGGACTCAGAAAGCTGTAAACTGACAATCTTGATCATTGAAGTCCTAACATAAGTTTTTGTGCATATAACTTCTAACACATTAAAAACTGTCTTACAGCATTGCAGAAAACATTGTACTTCATAAGACATAAGCTTGTTTCAGTTTGGCAAGATTTGCACTGAATACTGAATGAAACAGCTTTATCTAATAGAGAGAAAAGCTTTTGAGCAGATTTGGGCTTGATTTCACTTCATTTGAACAGAAACACTATTTCAACATTACTGGACTCAGAAAGCTGTAAACTGACAATCTTGATCATTGCAGTCCTAACATTAGTTTTTGTGTATATAACTTCTAACACATTAAAAACTGCCTTACAGCATTGCAGAAAACATTTTATTTCATAAGACATAAGCATGTTTCAGTTTGGCAAGATTTGCACTGAATACTGAATGAAACAGCTTTCTCTAATAGAGAGAAAAGCTTTTGAGCAGATTTAGGCTTGATTTCACTTCATTTGAACAGAAACACTATTTCAGCATTACTGGACTCAGAAAGCTGTAAACTGACAATCTTGATCATTGAAGTCCTAACATAAGTTTTTGTGCATATAACTTCTAACACATTAAAAACTGTCTTACAGCATTGCAGAAAACATTGTACTTCAAAAGGCATAAGCTTGTTTCAGTTTGGCAAGATTTGCACTGAATACTGAATGAAACAGCTTTATCTAATAGAGAGAAAAGCTTTTGAGCAGACTTGGGCTTGATTTCACTTCATTTCAACAGAAACACTATTTCAGCATTACTGGACTCAGAAAGCTGTAAACTGAAAATCTTGATCATTGAAGTCCTAACATTAGTTTTTGTGCATATAACTTCTAACACATTAAAAACTGTCTTACAGCATTGCAGAAAACATTGTACTTCATAAGACATAAGCTTGTTTCAGTTTGGCAAGATTTGCACTGAATACTGAATGAAACAGCTTTATCTAATAGAGAGAAAAGCTTTTGAGCAGATTTGGGCTTGATTTCACTTCATTTCAACAGAAACACTATTTCAGCATTACTGGACTCAGAAAGCTGTAAACTGACAATATTGATCATTGAAGTCCTAACATAAGATTTTATGCATATAACTTCTAACACATTAAAAACTGTCTTACAGCATTGCAGAAAACATTGTACTTCATAAGACATAAGCTTGTTTCAGTTTGGCAAGATTTGCACTGAATATTGAATGAAACAGCTTTCTCTAATAGAGAGAAAAGCTTTTGAGCAGATTTGGGCTTGATTTCACTTCATTTGAACAGAAACACTATTTCAACATTACTGGACTCAGAAAGCTGTAAACTGACAATCTTGATCATTGCAGTCCTAACATTAGTTTTTGTGCATATAACTTCTAACACATTAAAAACTGTCTTACAGCATTGCAGAAAACATTGTACTTCATAAGACATAAGCTTGTTTCAGTTTGGCAAGATTTGCACTGAATACTGAATGAAACAGCTTTATCTAATAGAGAGAAAAGCTTTTGAGCAGATTTGGGCTTGATTTCACTTCATTTAAACAGAAACACTATTTCAGCATTACTGGACTCAGAAAGCTGTAAACTGACAATCTTGATCATTGAAGTCCTAACATAAGATTTTGTGCATATAACTTCTAACACATTAAAAACTGTCTTACAGCATTGCAGAAAACATTGTACTTCATAAGACATAAGCTTGTTTCAGTTTGGCAAGATTTGCACTGAATATTGAATGAAACAGCTTTCTCTAATAGAGAGAAAAGCTTTTGAGCAGATTTGGGCTTGATTTCACTTCATTTGAACAGAAACACTATTTCAACATTACTGGACTCAGAAAGCTGTAAACTGCCAATCTTGATCATTGAAGTTCTAACATTAGTTTTTGTGTATATAACTTCTAACACATTAAAAACTGTCTTACAGCATTGCAAAAAACATTTCATTTCATAAGACATAAGCTTGTTTCAGTTTGACAAGATTTGCACTGAATACTCAATGAAACCGCATTCTCTATTAGAGAGAAAAGCTTTTGAGCAGATTTGGGCTTGATTTCACTTCATTTGAACAGAAACACTATTTCAGCATTACTGGACTCAGAAAGCTGTAAACTGACAATCTTGATCATTGAAGTCCTAACATAAGTTTTTGTGCATATAACTTCTAACACATTAAAAACTGTCTTACAGCATTGCAGAAAACATTGTACTTCATAAGGCATAAGCTTGTTTCAGTTTGGCAAGATTTGCACTGAATACTGAATGAAACAGCTTTATCTAATAGAGAGAAAAGCTTTTGAGCAGATTTGGGCTTGATTTCACTTCATTTCAACAGAAACACTATTTCAGCATTACTGGACTCAGAAAGCTGTAAACTGACAATCTTGATCATTGAAGTCCTAACATTAGTTTTTGTGCATATAACTTCTAACACATTAAAAACTGTCTTACAGCATTGCAGAAAACATTGTACTTCATAAGACATAAGCTTGTTTCAGTTTGGCAAGATTTGCACTGAATACTGAATGAAACAGCTTTATCTAATAGAGAGAAAAGCTTTTGAGCAGATTTGGGCTTGATTTCACTTCATTTCAACAGAAACACTATTTCAGCATTACTGGACTCAGAAAGCTGTAAACTGACAATCTTGATCATTGAAGTCCTAACATAAGTTTTTGTGCATATAACTTCTAACACATTAAAAGCTGTCTTACAGCATTGCAGAAAACATTGTTCTTCATAAGACATAAGCTTGTTTCAGTTTGGCAAGATTTGCACTGAATACTGTATGAAACAGCTTTATCTAATAGAGAGAAAAGCTTTTGAGCAGATTTGGGCTTGATTTCACTTCATTTCAACAGAAACACTATTTCAGCATTACTGGACTCAGAAAGCTGTAAACTGACAATCTTGATCATTGAAGTCCTAACATAAGTTTTTGTGCATATAACTTCTAACACATTAAAAACTGTCTTACAGCATTGCAGAAAACATTGTACTTCATAAGACATAAGCTTGTTTCAGTTTCGCAAGATTTGCACTGAATACTGAATGAAACAGCTTTATCTAATAGAGAGAAAAGCTTTTGAGCAGATTTGGGCTTGATTTCACTTCATTTCAACAGAAACACTATTTCAGCATTACTGGACTCAGAAAGCTGTAAACTGACAATCTTGATCATTGAAGTCCTAACATAAGTTTTTGTGCATATAACTTCTAACACATTAAAAACTGTCTTACAGCATTGCAGAAAACATTGTACTTCATAAGACATAAGCTTGTTTCAGTTTGGCAAGATTTGCACTGAATACTGAATGAAACAGCTTTCTCTAATAGAGAGAAAAGCTTTTGAGCAGATTTGGGCTTGATTTCACTTCATTTGAACAGAAACACTATTTCAACATTACTGGACTCAGAAAGCTGTAAACTGCCAATCTTGATCATTGAAGTTCTAACATTAGTTTTTGTGTATATAACTTCTAACACATTAAAAACTGTCTTACAGCATTGCAAAAAACATTTCATTTCATAAGACATAAGCTTGTTTCAGTTTGACAAGATTTGCACTGAATACTCAATGAAACCGCATTCTCTATTAGAGAGAAAAGCTTTTGAGCAGATTTGGGCTTGATTTCACTTCATTTGAACAGAAACACTATTTCAGCATTACTGGACTCAGAAAGCTGTAAACTGACAATCTTGATCATTGAAGTCCTAACATAAGTTTTTGTGCATATAACTTCTAACACATTAAAAACTGTCTTACAGCATTGCAGAAAACATTGTACTTCATAAGGCATAAGCTTGTTTCAGTTTGGCAAGATTTGCACTGAATACTGAATGAAACAGCTTTATCTAATAGAGAGAAAAGCTTTTGAGCAGATTTGGGCTTGATTTCACTTCATTTCAACAGAAACACTATTTCAGCATTACTGGACTCAGAAAGCTGTAAACTGACAATCTTGATCATTGAAGTCCTAACATTAGTTTTTGTGCATATAACTTCTAACACATTAAAAACTGTCTTACAGCATTGCAGAAAACATTGTACTTCATAAGACATAAGCTTGTTTCAGTTTGGCAAGATTTGCACTGAATACTGAATGAAACAGCTTTATCTAATAGAGAGAAAAGCTTTTGAGCAGATTTGGGCTTGATTTCACTTCATTTCAACAGAAACACTATTTCAGCATTACTGGACTCAGAAAGCTGTAAACTGACAATCTTGATCATTGAAGTCCTAACATAAGTTTTTGTGCATATAACTTCTAACACATTAAAAGCTGTCTTACAGCATTGCAGAAAACATTGTACTTCATAAGACATAAGCTTGTTTCAGTTTGGCAAGATTTGCACTGAATACTGTATGAAACAGCTTTATCTAATAGAGAGAAAAGCTTTTGAGCAGATTTGGGCTTGATTTCACTTCATTTCAACAGAAACACTATTTCAGCATTACTGGACTCAGAAAGCTGTAAACTGACAATCTTGATCATTGAAGTCCTAACATAAGTTTTTGTGCATATAACTTCTAACACATTAAAAACTGTCTTACAGCATTGCAGAAAACATTGTACTTCATAAGACATAAGCTTGTTTCAGTTTGGCAAGATTTGCACTGAATACTGAATGAAACAGCTTTATCTAATAGAGAGAAAAGCTTTTGAGCAGATTTGGGCTTGATTTCACTTCATTTCAACAGAAACACTATTTCAGCATTACTGGACTCAGAAAGCTGTAAACTGACAATCTTGATCATTGAAGTCCTAACATAAGTTTTTGTGCATATAACTTCTAACACATTAAAAACTGTCTTACAGCATTGCAGAAAACATTGTACTTCATAAGACATAAGCTTGTTTCAGTTTGGCAAGATTTGCACTGAATATTGAATGAAACAGCTTTCTCTAATAGAGAGAAAAGCTTTTGAGCAGATTTGGGCTTGATTTCACTTCATTTGAACAGAAACACTATTTCAACATTACTGGACTCAGAAAGCTGTAAACTGACAATCTTGATCATTGCAGTCCTAACATTAGTTTTTGTGCATATAACTTCTAACACATTAAAAACTGTCTTATAGCATTGCAGAAAACATTGTACTTCATAAGGCATAAGCTTGTTTCAGTTTGGCAAGATTTGCACTGAATATTGAATGAAACAGCTTTATCTAATAGAGAGAAAAGCTTTTGAGCAGATTTGGGCTTGATTTCACTTCAACAGAAACACTATTTCAGCATTACTGGACTCAGAAAGCTGTAAACTGACAATCTTGATCATTGAAGTCCTAACATAAGTTTTTGTGCATATAACTTCTAACACATTAAAAGCTGTCTTACAGCATTGCAGAAAACATTGTACTTCATAAGACATAAGCTTGTTTCAGTTTGGCAAGATTTGCACTGAATACTGTATGAAACAGCTTTATCTAATAGAGAGAAAAGCTTTTGAGCAGATTTGGGCTTGATTTCACTTCATTTCAACAGAAACACTATTTCAGCATTACTGGACTCAGAAAGCTGTAAACTGACAATCTTGATCATTGAAGTCCTAACATAAGTTTTTGTGCATATAACTTCTAACACATTAAAAACTGTCTTACAGCATTGCAGAAAACATTGTACTTCATAAGACATAAGCTTGTTTCAGTTTGGCAAGATTTGCACTGAATACTGAATGAAACAGCTTTATCTAATAGAGAGAAAAGCTTTTGAGCAGATTTGGGCTTGATTTCACTTCATTTCAACAGAAACACTATTTCAGCATTACTGGACTCAGAAAGCTGTAAACTGACAATCTTGATCATTGAAGTCCTAACATAAGTTTTTGTGCATATAACTTCTAACACATTAAAAACTGTCTTACAGCATTGCAGAAAACATTGTACTTCATAAGACATAAGCTTGTTTCAGTTTGGCAAGATTTGCACTGAATACTGAATGAAACAGCTTTATCTAATAGAGAGAAAAGCTTTTGAGCAGATTTGGGCTTGATTTCACTTCATTTAAACAGAAACACTATTTCAGCATTACTGGACTCAGAAAGCTGTAAACTGACAATCTTGATCATTGAAGTCCTAACATAAGATTTTGTGCATATAACTTCTAACACATTAAAAACTGTCTTACAGCATTGCAGAAAACATTGTACTTCATAAGACATAAGCTTGTTTCAGTTTGGCAAAATTTGCACTGAATATTGAATGAAACAGCTTTCTCTAATAGAGAGAAAAGCTTTTGAGCAGATTTGGGCTTGATTTCACTTCATTTGAACAGAAACACTATTTCAACATTACTGGACTCAGAAAGCTGTAAACTGACAATCTTGATCATTGCAGTCCTAACATTAGTTTTTGTGCATATAACTTCTAACACATTAAAAACTGTCTTATAGCATTGCAGAAAACATTGTACTTCATAAGGCATAAGCTTGTTTCAGTTTGGCAAGATTTGCACTGAATATTGAATGAAACAGCTTTCTCTAATAGAGAGAAAAGCTTTTGAGCAGATTTGGGCTTGATTTCACTTCATTTGAACAGAAACACTATTTCAACATTACTGGACTCAGAAAGCTGTAAACTGCCAATCTTGATCATTGAAGTTCTAACATTAGTTTTTGTGTATATAATTTCTAACACATTAAAAACTATCTTACAGCATTGCAAAAAACATTTCATTTCATAAGACATAAGCTTGTTTCAGTTTGACAAGATTTGCACTGAATACTCAATGAAACCGCATTCTCTATTAGAGAGAAAAGCTTTTGAGCAGATTTGGGCTTGATTTCACTTCATTTCAACAGAAACACTATTTCAGCATTACTGGACTCAGAAAGCTGTAAACTGACAATCTTGATCATTGAAGTCCTAACATAAGTTTTTGTGCATATAACTTCTAACACATTAAAAACTGTCTTACAGCATTGCAGAAAACATTGTACTTCATAAGACATAAGCTTGTTTCAGTTTGGCAAGATTTGCACTGAATACTGAATGAAACAGCTTTATCTAATAGAGAGAAAAGCTTTTGAGCAGATTTGGGCTTGATTTCACTTCATTTCAACAGAAACACTATTTCAGCATTACTGGACTCAGAAAGCTGTAAACTGACAATCTTGATCATTGAAGTCCTAACATAAGTTTTTGTGCATATAACTTCTAACACATTAAAAACTGTCTTACAGCATTGCAGAAAACATTGTACTTCATAAGACATAAGCTTGTTTCAGTTTGGCAAGATTTGCACTGAATACTGAATGAAACAGCTTTATCTAATAGAGAGAAAAGCTTTTGAGCAGATTTGGGCTTGATTTCACTTCATTTAAACAGAAACACTATTTCAGCATTACTGGACTCAGAAAGCTGTAAACTGACAATCTTGATCATTGAAGTCCTAACATAAGATTTTGTGCATATAACTTCTAACACATTAAAAACTGTCTTACAGCATTGCAGAAAACATTGTACTTCATAAGACATAAGCTTGTTTCAGTTTGGCAAGATTTGCACTGAATATTGAATGAAACAGCTTTCTCTAATAGAGAGAAAAGCTTTTGAGCAGATTTGGGCTTGATTTCACTTCATTTGAACAGAAACACTATTTCAACATTACTGGACTCAGAAAGCTGTAAACTGACAATCTTGATCATTGCAGTCCTAACATTAGTTTTTGTGCATATAACTTCTAACACATTAAAAACTGTCTTATAGCATTGCAGAAAACATTGTACTTCATAAGGCATAAGCTTGTTTCAGTTTGGCAAGATTTGCACTGAATATTGAATGAAACAGCTTTCTCTAATAGAGAGAAAAGCTTTTGAGCAGATTTGGGCTTGATTTCACTTCATTTGAACAGAAACACTATTTCAACATTACTGGACTCAGAAAGCTGTAAACTGCCAATCTTGATCATTGAAGTTCTAACATTAGTTTTTGTGTATATAACTTCTAACACATTAAAAACTGTCTTACAGCATTGCAAAAAACATTTCATTTCATAAGACATAAGCTTGTTTCAGTTTGACAAGATTTGCACTGAATACTCAATGAAACCGCATTCTCTATTAGAGAGAAAAGCTTTTGAGCAGATTTGGGCTTGATTTCACTTCATTTGAACAGAAACACTATTTCAGCATTACTGGACTCAGAAAGCTGTAAACTGACAATCTTGATCATTGAAGTCCTAACATAAGTTTTTGTGCATATAACTTCTAACACATTAAAAACTGTCTTACAGCATTGCAGAAAACATTGTACTTCATAAGGCATAAGCTTGTTTCAGTTTGGCAAGATTTGCACTGAATACTGAATGAAACAGCTTTATCTAATAGAGAGAAAAGCTTTTGAGCAGATTTGGGCTTGATTTCACTTCATTTCAACAGAAACACTATTTCAGCATTACTGGACTCAGAAAGCTGTAAACTGACAATCTTGATCATTGAAGTCCTAACATTAGTTTTTGTGCATATAACTTCTAACACATTAAAAACTGTCTTACAGCATTGCAGAAAACATTGTACTTCATAAGACATAAGCTTGTTTCAGTTTGGCAAGATTTGCACTGAATACTGAATGAAACAGCTTTATCTAATAGAGAGAAAAGCTTTTGAGCAGATTTGGGCTTGATTTCACTTCATTTCAACAGAAACACTATTTCAGCATTACTGGACTCAGAAAGCTGTAAACTGACAATCTTGATCATTGAAGTCCTAACATAAGTTTTTGTGCATATAACTTCTAACACATTAAAAGCTGTCTTACAGCATTGCAGAAAACATTGTTCTTCATAAGACATAAGCTTGTTTCAGTTTGGCAAGATTTGCACTGAATACTGTATGAAACAGCTTTATCTAATAGAGAGAAAAGCTTTTGAGCAGATTTGGGCTTGATTTCACTTCATTTCAACAGAAACACTATTTCAGCATTACTGGACTCAGAAAGCTGTAAACTGACAATCTTGATCATTGAAGTCCTAACATAAGTTTTTGTGCATATAACTTCTAACACATTAAAAACTGTCTTACAGCATTGCAGAAAACATTGTACTTCATAAGACATAAGCTTGTTTCAGTTTGGCAAGATTTGCACTGAATACTGAATGAAACAGCTTTATCTAATAGAGAGAAAAGCTTTTGAGCAGATTTGGGCTTGATTTCACTTCATTTCAACAGAAACACTATTTCAGCATTACTGGACTCAGAAAGCTGTAAACTGACAATCTTGATCATTGAAGTCCTAACATAAGTTTTTGTGCATATAACTTCTAACACATTAAAAACTGTCTTACAGCATTGCAGAAAACATTGTACTTCATAAGACATAAGCTTGTTTCAGTTTGGCAAGATTTGCACTGAATACTGAATGAAACAGCTTTCTCTAATAGAGAGAAAAGCTTTTGAGCAGATTTGGGCTTGATTTCACTTCATTTGAACAGAAACACTATTTCAACATTACTGGACTCAGAAAGCTGTAAACTGCCAATCTTGATCATTGAAGTTCTAACATTAGTTTTTGTGTATATAACTTCTAACACATTAAAAACTGTCTTACAGCATTGCAAAAAACATTTCATTTCATAAGACATAAGCTTGTTTCAGTTTGACAAGATTTGCACTGAATACTCAATGAAACCGCATTCTCTATTAGAGAGAAAAGCTTTTGAGCAGATTTGGGCTTGATTTCACTTCATTTGAACAGAAACACTATTTCAGCATTACTGGACTCAGAAAGCTGTAAACTGACAATCTTGATCATTGAAGTCCTAACATAAGTTTTTGTGCATATAACTTCTAACACATTAAAAACTGTCTTACAGCATTGCAGAAAACATTGTACTTCATAAGGCATAAGCTTGTTTCAGTTTGGCAAGATTTGCACTGAATACTGAATGAAACAGCTTTATCTAATAGAGAGAAAAGCTTTTGAGCAGATTTGGGCTTGATTTCACTTCATTTCAACAGAAACACTATTTCAGCATTACTGGACTCAGAAAGCTGTAAACTGACAATCTTGATCATTGAAGTCCTAACATAAGTTTTTGTGCATATAACTTCTAACACATTAAAAACTGTCTTACAGCATTGCAGAAAACATTGTACTTCATAAGACATAAGCTTGTTTCAGTTTGGCAAGATTTGCACTGAATACTGAATGAAACAGCTTTATCTAATAGAGAGAAAAGCTTTTGAGCAGATTTGGGCTTGATTTCACTTCATTTAAACAGAAACACTATTTCAGCATTACTGGACTCAGAAAGCTGTAAACTGACAATCTTGATCATTGAAGTCCTAACATAAGATTTTGTGCATATAACTTCTAACACATTAAAAACTGTCTTACAGCATTGCAGAAAACATTGTACTTCATAAGACATAAGCTTGTTTCAGTTTGGCAAGATTTGCACTGAATATTGAATGAAACAGCTTTCTCTAATAGAGAGAAAAGCTTTTGAGCAGATTTGGGCTTGATTTCACTTCATTTGAACAGAAACACTATTTCAACATTACTGGACTCAGAAAGCTGTAAACTGACAATCTTGATCATTGCAGTCCTAACATTAGTTTTTGTGCATATAACTTCTAACACATTAAAAACTGTCTTATAGCATTGCAGAAAACATTGTACTTCATAAGGCATAAGCTTGTTTCAGTTTGGCAAGATTTGCACTGAATATTGAATGAAACAGCTTTCTCTAATAGAGAGAAAAGCTTTTGAGCAGATTTGGGCTTGATTTCACTTCATTTGAACAGAAACACTATTTCAACATTACTGGACTCAGAAAGCTGTAAACTGCCAATCTTGATCATTGAAGTTCTAACATTAGTTTTTGTGTATATAACTTCTAACACATTAAAAACTGTCTTACAGCATTGCAAAAAACATTTCATTTCATAAGACATAAGCTTGTTTCAGTTTGACAAGATTTGCACTGAATACTCAATGAAACCGCATTCTCTATTAGAGAGAAAAGCTTTTGAGCAGATTTGGGCTTGATTTCACTTCATTTGAACAGAAACACTATTTCAGCATTACTGGACTCAGAAAGCTGTAAACTGACAATCTTGATCATTGAAGTCCTAACATAAGTTTTTGTGCATATAACTTCTAACACATTAAAAACTGTCTTACAGCATTGCAGAAAACATTGTACTTCATAAGGCATAAGCTTGTTTCAGTTTGGCAAGATTTGCACTGAATACTGAATGAAACAGCTTTATCTAATAGAGAGAAAAGCTTTTGAGCAGATTTGGGCTTGATTTCACTTCATTTCAACAGAAACACTATTTCAGCATTACTGGACTCAGAAAGCTGTAAACTGACAATCTTGATCATTGAAGTCCTAACATTAGTTTTTGTGCATATAACTTCTAACACATTAAAAACTGTCTTACAGCATTGCAGAAAACATTGTACTTCATAAGACATAAGCTTGTTTCAGTTTGGCAAGATTTGCACTGAATACTGAATGAAACAGCTTTATCTAATAGAGAGAAAAGCTTTTGAGCAGATTTGGGCTTGATTTCACTTCATTTCAACAGAAACACTATTTCAGCATTACTGGACTCAGAAAGCTGTAAACTGACAATCTTGATCATTGAAGTCCTAACATAAGTTTTTGTGCATATAACTTCTAACACATTAAAAGCTGTCTTACAGCATTGCAGAAAACATTGTTCTTCATAAGACATAAGCTTGTTTCAGTTTGGCAAGATTTGCACTGAATACTGTATGAAACAGCTTTATCTAATAGAGAGAAAAGCTTTTGAGCAGATTTGGGCTTGATTTCACTTCATTTCAACAGAAACACTATTTCAGCATTACTGGACTCAGAAAGCTGTAAACTGACAATCTTGATCATTGAAGTCCTAACATAAGTTTTTGTGCATATAACTTCTAACACATTAAAAACTGTCTTACAGCATTGCAGAAAACATTGTACTTCATAAGACATAAGCTTGTTTCAGTTTGGCAAGATTTGCACTGAATACTGAATGAAACAGCTTTATCTAATAGAGAGAAAAGCTTTTGAGCAGATTTGGGCTTGATTTCACTTCATTTCAACAGAAACACTATTTCAGCATTACTGGACTCAGAAAGCTGTAAACTGACAATCTTGATCATTGAAGTCCTAACATAAGTTTTTGTGCATATAACTTCTAACACATTAAAAACTGTCTTACAGCATTGCAGAAAACATTGTACTTCATAAGACATAAGCTTGTTTCAGTTTGGCAAGATTTGCACTGAATACTGAATGAAACAGCTTTCTCTAATAGAGAGAAAAGCTTTTGAGCAGATTTGGGCTTGATTTCACTTCATTTGAACAGAAACACTATTTCAACATTACTGGACTCAGAAAGCTGTAAACTGCCAATCTTGATCATTGAAGTTCTAACATTAGTTTTTGTGTATATAACTTCTAACACATTAAAAACTGTCTTACAGCATTGCAAAAAACATTTCATTTCATAAGACATAAGCTTGTTTCAGTTTGACAAGATTTGCACTGAATACTCAATGAAACCGCATTCTCTATTAGAGAGAAAAGCTTTTGAGCAGATTTGGGCTTGATTTCACTTCATTTGAACAGAAACACTATTTCAGCATTACTGGACTCAGAAAGCTGTAAACTGACAATCTTGATCATTGAAGTCCTAACATAAGTTTTTGTGCATATAACTTCTAACACATTAAAAACTGTCTTACAGCATTGCAGAAAACATTGTACTTCATAAGGCATAAGCTTGTTTCAGTTTGGCAAGATTTGCACTGAATACTGAATGAAACAGCTTTATCTAATAGAGAGAAAAGCTTTTGAGCAGATTTGGGCTTGATTTCACTTCATTTCAACAGAAACACTATTTCAGCATTACTGGACTCAGAAAGCTGTAAACTGACAATCTTGATCATTGAAGTCCTAACATTAGTTTTTGTGCATATAACTTCTAACACATTAAAAACTGTCTTACAGCATTGCAGAAAACATTGTACTTCATAAGACATAAGCTTGTTTCAGTTTGGCAAGATTTGCACTGAATACTGAATGAAACAGCTTTATCTAATAGAGAGAAAAGCTTTTGAGCAGATTTGGGCTTGATTTCACTTCATTTCAACAGAAACACTATTTCAGCATTACTGGACTCAGAAAGCTGTAAACTGACAATCTTGATCATTGAAGTCCTAACATAAGTTTTTGTGCATATAACTTCTAACACATTAAAAGCTGTCTTACAGCATTGCAGAAAACATTGTTCTTCATAAGACATAAGCTTGTTTCAGTTTGGCAAGATTTGCACTGAATACTGTATGAAACAGCTTTATCTAATAGAGAGAAAAGCTTTTGAGCAGATTTGGGCTTGATTTCACTTCATTTCAACAGAAACACTATTTCAGCATTACTGGACTCAGAAAGCTGTAAACTGACAATCTTGATCATTGAAGTCCTAACATAAGTTTTTGTGCATATAACTTCTAACACATTAAAAACTGTCTTACAGCATTGCAGAAAACATTGTACTTCATAAGACATAAGCTTGTTTCAGTTTGGCAAGATTTGCACTGAATACTGAATGAAACAGCTTTATCTAATAGAGAGAAAAGCTTTTGAGCAGATTTGGGCTTGATTTCACTTCATTTCAACAGAAACACTATTTCAGCATTACTGGACTCAGAAAGCTGTAAACTGACAATCTTGATCATTGAAGTCCTAACATAAGTTTTTGTGCATATAACTTCTAACACATTAAAAACTGTCTTACAGCATTGCAGAAAACATTGTACTTCATAAGACATAAGCTTGTTTCAGTTTGGCAAGATTTGCACTGAATACTGAATGAAACAGCTTTATCTAATAGAGAGAAAAGCTTTTGAGCAGATTTGGGCTTGATTTCACTTCATTTAAACAGAAACACTATTTCAGCATTACTGGACTCAGAAAGCTGTAAACTGACAATCTTGATCATTGAAGTCCTAACATAAGATTTTGTGCATATAACTTCTAACACATTAAAAACTGTCTTACAGCATTGCAGAAAACATTGTACTTCATAAGACATAAGCTTGTTTCAGTTTGGCAAGATTTGCACTGAATATTGAATGAAACAGCTTTCTCTAATAGAGAGAAAAGCTTTTGAGCAGATTTGGGCTTGATTTCACTTCATTTGAACAGAAACACTATTTCAACATTACTGGACTCAGAAAGCTGTAAACTGACAATCTTGATCATTGCAGTCCTAACATTAGTTTTTGTGCATATAACTTCTAACACATTAAAAACTGTCTTATAGCATTGCAGAAAACATTGTACTTCATAAGGCATAAGCTTGTTTCAGTTTGGCAAGATTTGCACTGAATATTGAATGAAACAGCTTTCTCTAATAGAGAGAAAAGCTTTTGAGCAGATTTGGGCTTGATTTCACTTCATTTGAACAGAAACACTATTTCAACATTACTGGACTCAGAAAGCTGTAAACTGCCAATCTTGATCATTGAAGTTCTAACATTAGTTTTTGTGTATATAACTTCTAACACATTAAAAACTGTCTTACAGCATTGCAAAAAACATTTCATTTCATAAGACATAAGCTTGTTTCAGTTTGACAAGATTTGCACTGAATACTCAATGAAACCGCATTCTCTATTAGAGAGAAAAGCTTTTGAGCAGATTTGGGCTTGATTTCACTTCATTTCAACAGAAACACTATTTCAGCATTACTGGACTCAGAAAGCTGTAAACTGACAATCTTGATCATTGAAGTCCTAACATAAGTTTTTGTGCATATAACTTCTAACACATTAAAAACTGTCTTACAGCATTGCAGAAAACATTGTACTTCATAAGGCATAAGCTTGTTTCAGTTTGGCAAGATTTGCACTGAATACTGAATGAAACAGCTTTATCTAATAGAGAGAAAAGCTTTTGAGCAGATTTGGGCTTGATTTCACTTCATTTCAACAGAAACACTATTTCAGCATTACTGGACTCAGACAGCTGTAAACTGACAATCTTGATCATTGAAGTCCTAACATTAGTTTTTGTGCATATAACTTCTAACACATTAAAAACTGTCTTACAGCATTGCAGAAAACATTGTACTTCATAAGACATAAGCTTGTTTCAGTTTGGCAAGATTTGCACTGAATACTGAATGAAACAGCTAAATCTAATAGAGAGAAAAGCTTTTGAGCAGATTTGGGCTTGATTTCACTTCATTTCAACAGAAACACTATTTCAGCATTACTGGACTCAGAAAGCTGTAAACTGACAATCTTGATCATTGAAGTCCTAACATAAGTTTTTGTGCATATAACTTCTAACACATTAAAAACTGTCTTACAGCATTGCAGAAAACATTGTACTTCATAAGACATAAGCTTGTTTCAGTTTGGCAAGATTTGCACTGAATACTGAATGAAACAGCTTTATCTAATAGAGAGAAAAGCTTTTGAGCAGATTTGGGCTTGATTTCACTTCATTTCAACAGAAACACTATTTCAGCATTACTGGACTCAGAAAGCTGTAAACTGACAATCTTGATCATTGAAGTCCTAACATTAGTTTTTGTGCATATAACTTCTAACACATTAAAAACTGTCTTACAGCATTGCAGAAAACATTGTACTTCATAAGACATAAGCTTGTTTCAGTTTGGCAAGATTTGCACTGAATACTGAATGAAACAGCTTTATCTAATAGAGAGAAAAGCTTTTGAGCAGATTTGGGCTTGATTTCACTTCATTTCAACAGAAACACTATTTCAGCATTACTGGACTCAGAAAGCTGTAAACTGACAATCTTGATCATTGAAGTCCTAACATAAGTTTTTGTGCATATAACTTCTAACACATTAAAAACTGTCTTACAGCATTGCAGAAAACATTGTACTTCATAAGACATAAGCTTGTTTCAGTTTGGCAAGATTTGCACTGAATACTGAATGAAACAGCTTGATCTAATAGAGAGAAAAGCTTTTGAGCAGATTTGGGCTTGATTTCACTTCATTTGAACAGAAACACTATTTCAACATTACTGGACTCAGAAAGCTGTAAACTGAAAATCTTGATCATTGCAGTCCTAACATTAGTTTTTGTGCATATAACTTCTAACACATTAAAAACTGTCTTACAGCATTGCAGAAAACATTGTACTTCATAAGGCATACGCTTGTTTCAGTTTGGCAAGATTTGCACTGAATATTGAAAGAAACAGCATTCTCTAATAGAGAGAAAAGCTTTTGAGCAGATTTGGGCTTGATTTCACTTCATTTCAACAGAAACACTATTTCAACATTACTGGACTCAGAAAGCTGTAAACTGACAATCTTGATCATTGCAGTCCTAACATTAGTTTTTGTGCATATAACTTCTAACACATTAAAAACTGTCTTATAGCATTGCAGAAAACATTGTACTTCATAAGGCATAAGCTTGTTTCAGTTTGGCAAGATTTGCACTGAATATTGAATGAAACAGCTTTCTCTAATAGAGAGAAAAGCTTTTGAGCAGATTTGGGCTTGATTTCACTTCATTTGAACAGAAACACTATTTCAACATTACTGGACTCAGAAAGCTGTAAACTGACAATCTTGATCATTGAAGTTCTAACATTAGTTTTTGTGTATATAACTTCTAACACATTAAAAACTGTCTTACAAGCATTGCAAAAAACATTTCATTTCATAAGACATAAGCTTGTTTCAGTTTGGCAAGATTTGCACTGAATACTCATGAAACCGCATTCTCTAATAGAGAGAAAAGCTTTTGAGCAGATTTGGGCTTGATTTCACTTCATTTCAACAGAAACACTATTTCAGCATTACTGGACTCAGAAAGCTGTAAACTGACAATATTGATCATTGAAGTCCTAACATAAGATTTTATGCATATAACTTCTAACACATTAAAAACTGTCTTACAGCATTGCAGAAAACATTGTACTTCATAAGACATAAGCTTGTTTCAGTTTGGCAAGATTTGCACTGAATATTGAATGAAACAGCTTTCTCTAATAGAGAGAAAAGCTTTTGAGCAGATTTGGGCTTGATTTCACTTCATTTGAACAGAAACACTATTTCAACATTACTGGACTCAGAAAGCTGTAAACTGACAATCTTGATCATTGCAGTCCTAACATTAGTTTTTGTGCATATAACTTCTAACACATTAAAAACTGTCTTATAGCATTGCAGAAAACATTGTACTTCATAAGGCATAAGCTTGTTTCAGTTTGGCAAGATTTGCACTGAATATTGAATGAAACAGCTTTCTCTAATAGAGAGAAAAGCTTTTGAGCAGATTTGGGCTTGATTTCACTTCATTTGAACAGAAACACTATTTCAGCATTACTGGACTCAGAAAGCTGTAAACTGCCAATCTTGATCATTGAAGTCCTAACATTAGTTTTTGTGTATATAACTTCTAACACATTAAAAACTGTCTTACAGTATTGCAGAAAACATTGTACTTCATAAGACATAAGCTTGTTTCAGTTTGGCAAGATTTGCACTGAATACTGAATGAAACAGCTTTATCTAATAGAGAGAAAAGCTTTTGAGCAGATTTGGGCTTGATTTCACTTCATTTCAACAGAAACACTATTTCAGCATTACTGGACTCAGAAAGCTGTAAACTGACAATCTTGATCATTGAAGTCCTAACATTAGTTTTTGTGCATATAACTTCTAACACATTAAAAACTGTCTTACAGCATTGCAGAAAACATTGTACTTCATAAGACATAAGCTTGTTTCAGTTTGGCAAGATTTGCACTGAATACTGAATGAAACAGCTTTATCTAATAGAGAGAAAAGCTTTTGAGTAGATTTGGGCTTGATTTCACTTCATTTGAACAGAAACACTATTTCAACATTACTGGACTCAGAAAGCTGTAAACTGACAATCTTGATCATTGCAGTCCTAACATTAGTTTTTGTGTATATAACTTCTAACACATTAAAAACTGTCTTACAGCATTGCAGAAAACATTTTATTTCATAAGACATAAGCATGTTTCAGTTTGGCAAGATTTGCACTGAATACTGAATGAAACAGCTTTCTCTAATAGAGAGAAAAGCTTTTGAGCAGATTTGGGCTTGATTTCACTTCAGTTGAACAGAAACACTATTTCAGCATTACTGGACTCAGAAAGCTGTAAACTGACAATCTTGATCATTGAAGTCCTAACATTAGTTTTTGTGCATATAACTTCTGACACATTAAAAACTGTCTTACAGCATTGCAGAAAACATTGTACTTCATAAGGCATAAGCTTGTTTCAGTTTGGCAAGATTTGCACTGAATACTGAATGAAACAGCTTTATCTAATAGAGAGAAAAGCTTTTGAGCAGATTTGGGCTTGATTTCACTTCATTTCAACAGAAACACTATTTCAGCATTACTGGACTCAGAAAGCTGTAAACTGACAATCTTGATCATTGAAGTCCTAACATAAGTTTTTGTGCATATAACTTCTAACACATTAAAAGGTGTCTTACAGCATTGCAGAAAACATTGTACTTCATAAGACATAAGCTTGTTTCAGTTTGGCAAGATTTGCTTTGAATACTGTATGAAACAGCTTTATCGAATAGAGAGAAAAGCTTTTGAGCAGATTTGGGCTTGATTTCACTTCATTTCAACAGAAACACTATTTCAGCATTACTGGACTAAGAAAGCTGTAAACTGACAATCTTGATCATTGAAGTCCTAACATTAGTTTTTGTGCATATAACTTCTAACACATTAAAAACTGACTTACAGCATTGCAGAAAACATTGTACTTCATAAGACATAAGCTTGTTTCAGTTTGGCAAGATTTGCACTGAATACTGAATGAAACAGCTTTATCTAATAGAGAGAAAAGCTTTTGAGCAGATTTGGGCTTGATTTCACTTCATTTGAACAGAAACACTATTTCAGCATTACTGGACTCAGAAAGCTGTAAACTGACAATCTTGATCATTGAAGTCCTAACATTAGTTTTTGTGCATATAACTTCTAACACATTAAAAACTGTCTTACAGCATTGCAGAAAACATTGTACTTCATAAGGCATAAGCTTGTTTCAGTTTGGCAAGATTTGCACTGAATACTGAATGAAACAGCTTTATCTAATAGAGAGAAAAGCTTTTGAGCAGATTTGGGCTTGATTTCACTTCATTTCAACAGAAACACTATTTCAGCATTACTGGACTCAGAAAGCTGTAAACTGACAATCTTGATCATTGAAGTCCTAACATTAGTTTTTGTGCATATAACTTCTAACACATTAAAAACTGTCTTACAGCATTGCAGAAAACATTGTACTTCATAAGACATAAGCTTGTTTCAGTTTGGCAAGATTTGCACTGAATACTGAATGAAACAGCTTTGTCTAATAGAGAGAAAAGCTTTTGAGCAGATTTGGGCTTGATTTCACTTCATTTCAACAGAAACACTATTTCAGCATTACTGGACTCAGAAAGCTGTAAACTGACAATCTTGATCATTGAAGTCCTAACATAAGTTTTTGTGCATATAACTTCTAACACATTAAAAGCTGTCTTACAGCATTGCAGAAAACATTGTACTTCATAAGACATAAGCTTGTTTCAGTTTGGCAAGATTTGCACTGAATACTGTATGAAACAGCTTTATCTAATAGAGAGAAAAGCTTTTGAGCAGATTTGGGCTTGATTTCACTTCATTTCAACAGAAACACTATTTCAGCATTACTGGACTCAGAAAGCTGTAAACTGACAATCTTGATCATTGAAGTCCTAACATAAGTTTTTGTGCATATAACTTCTAACACATTAAAAACTGTCTTACAGCATTGCAGAAAACATTGTACTTCATAAGACATAAGCTTGTTTCAGTTTGGCAAGATTTGCACTGAATACTGAATGAAAAAGCTTTATCTAATAGAGAGAAAAGCTTTTGAGCAGATTTGGGCTTGATTTCACTTCATTTAAACAGAAACACTAATTCAGCATTACTGGACTCAGAAAGCTGTAAACTGACAATGTTGATCATTGAAGTCCTAACATAAGATTTTGTGCATATAACTTCTAACACATTAAAAACTGTCTTACAGCATTGCAGAAAACATTGTACTTCATAAGACATAAGCTTGTTTCAGTTTGGCAAGATTTGCACTGAATATTGAATGAAACAGCTTTCTCTAATAGAGAGAAAAGCTTTTGAGCAGATTTGGGCTTGATTTCACTTCATTTCAACAGAAACACTATTTCAACATTACTGGACTCAGAAAGCTGTAAACTGACAATCTTGATCATTGCAGTCCTAACATTAGTTTTTGTGCATATAACTTCTAACACATTAAAAACTGTCTTATAGCATTGCAGAAAACATTGTACTTCATAAGGCATAAGCTTGTTTCAGTTTGGCAAGATTTGCACTGAATATTGAATGAAACAGCTTTCTCTAATAGAGAGAAAAGCTTTTGAGCAGATTTGGGCTTGATTTCACTTCATTTGAACAGAAACACTATTTCAACATTACTGGACTCAGAAAGCTGTAAACTGCCAATCTTGATCATTGAAGTTCTAACATTAGTTTTTGTGTATATAACTTCTAACACATTAAAAACTGTCTTACAGCATTGCAAAAAACATTTCATTTCATAAGACATAAGCTTGTTTCAGTTTGACAAGATTTGCACTGAATACTCAATGAAACCGCATTCTCTATTAGAGAGAAAAGCTTTTGAGCAGATTTGGGCTTGATTTCACTTCATTTGAACAGAAACACTATTTCAGCATTACTGGACTCAGAAAGCTGTAAACTGACAATCTTGATCATTGAAGTCCTAACATAAGTTTTTGTGCATATAACTTCTAACACATTAAAAACTGTCTTACAGCATTGCAGAAAACATTGTACTTCATAAGGCATAAGCTTGTTTCAGTTTGGCAAGATTTGCACTGAATACTGAATGAAACAGCTTTATCTAATAGAGAGAAAAGCTTTTGAGCAGATTTGGGCTTGATTTCACTTCATTTCAACAGAAACACTATTTCAGCATTACTGGACTCAGAAAGCTGTAAACTGACAATCTTGATCATTGAAGTCCTAACATTAGTTTTTGTGCATATAACTTCTAACACATTAAAAACTGTCTTACAGCATTGCAGAAAACATTGTACTTCATAAGACATAAGCTTGTTTCAGTTTGGCAAGATTTGCACTGAATACTGAATGAAACAGCTTTATCTAATAGAGAGAAAAGCTTTTGAGCAGATTTGGGCTTGATTTCACTTCATTTCAACAGAAACACTATTTCAGCATTACTGGACTCAGAAAGCTGTAAACTGACAATCTTGATCATTGAAGTCCTAACATAAGTTTTTGTGCATATAACTTCTAACACATTAAAAGCTGTCTTACAGCATTGCAGAAAACATTGTACTTCATAAGACATAAGCTTGTTTCAGTTTGGCAAGATTTGCACTGAATACTGTATGAAACAGCTTTATCTAATAGAGAGAAAAGCTTTTGAGCAGATTTGGGCTTGATTTCACTTCATTTCAACAGAAACACTATTTCAGCATTACTGGACTCAGAAAGCTGTAAACTGACAATCTTGATCATTGAAGTCCTAACATGTTTTTGTGCATATAACTTCTAACACATTAAAAACTGTCTTACAGCATTGCAGAAAACATTGTACTTCATAAGACATAAGCTTGTTTCAGTTTGGCAAGATTTGCACTGAATACTGAATGAAACAGCTTTATCTAATAGAGAGAAAAGCTTTTGAGCAGATTTGGGCTTGATTTCACTTCATTTCAACAGAAACACTATTTCAGCATTACTGGACTCAGAAAGCTGTAAACTGACAATCTTGATCATTGAAGTCCTAACATAAGTTTTTGTGCATATAACTTCTAACACATTAAAAACTGTCTTACAGCATTGCAGAAAACATTGTACTTCATAAGACATAAGCTTGTTTCAGTTTGGCAAGATTTGCACTGAATACTGAATGAAACAGCTTTATCTAATAGAGAGAAAAGCTTTTGAGCAGATTTGGGCTTGATTTCACTTCATTTAAACAGAAACACTATTTCAGCATTACTGGACTCAGAAAGCTGTAAACTGACAATCTTGATCATTGAAGTCCTAACATAAGATTTTGTGCATATAACTTCTAACACATTAAAAACTGTCTTACAGCATTGCAGAAAACATTGTACTTCATAAGACATAAGCTTGTTTCAGTTTGGCAAGATTTGCACTGAATATTGAATGAAACAGCTTTCTCTAATAGAGAGAAAAGCTTTTGAGCAGATTTGGGCTTGATTTCACTTCATTTGAACAGAAACACTATTTCAACATTACTGGACTCAGAAAGCTGTAAACTGCCAATCTTGATCATTGAAGTTCTAACATTAGTTTTTGTGTATATAACTTCTAACACATTAAAAACTGTCTTACAGCATTGCAAAAAACATTTCATTTCATAAGACATAAGCTTGTTTCAGTTTGACAAGATTTGCACTGAATACTCAATGAAACCGCATTCTCTATTAGAGAGAAAAGCTTTTGAGCAGATTTGGGCTTGATTTCACTTCATTTCAACAGAAACACTATTTCAGCATTACTGGACTCAGAAAGCTGTAAACTGACAATCTTGATCATTGAAGTCCTAACATAAGATTTTGTGCATATAACTTCTAACACATTAAAAACTGTCTTACAGCATTGCAGAAAACATTGTACTTCATAAGGCATAAGCTTGTTTCAGTTTGGCAAGATTTGCACTGAATACTGAATGAAACAGCTTTATCTAATAGAGAGAAAAGCTTTTGAGCAGATTTGGGCTTGATTTCACTTCATTTCAACAGAAACACTATTTCAGCATTACTGGACTCAGAAAGCTGTAAACTGACAATCTTGATCATTGAAGTCCTAACATTAGTTTTTGTGCATATAACTTCTAACACATTAAAAACTGTCTTACAGCATTGCAGAAAACATTGTACTTCATAAGACATAAGCTTGTTTCAGTTTGGCAAGATTTGCACTGAATACTGAATGAAACAGCTTTATCTAATAGAGAGAAAAGCTTTTGAGCAGATTTGGGCTTGATTTCACTTCATTTCAACAGAAACACTATTTCAGCATTACTGGACTCAGAAAGCTGTAAACTGACAATCTTGATCATTGAAGTCCTAACATAAGTTTTTGTGCATATAACTTCTAACACATTAAAAACTGTCTTACAGCATTGCAGAAAACATTGTACTTCATAAGACATAAGCTTGTTTCAGTTTGGCAAGATTTGCACTGAATACTGAATGAAACAGCTTTATCTAATAGAGAGAAAAGCTTTTGAGCAGATTTGGGCTTGATTTCACTTCATTTCAACAGAAACACTATTTCAGCATTACTGGACTCAGAAAGCTGTAAACTGACAATCTTGATCATTGAAGTCCTAACATAAGTTTTTGTGCATATAACTTCTAACACATTAAAAACTGTCTTACAGCATTGCAGAAAACATTGTACTTCATAAGACATAAGCTTGTTTCAGTTTGGCAAGATTTGCACTGAATACTGAATGAAACAGCTTGATCTAATAGAGAGAAAAGCTTTTGAGCAGATTTGGGCTTGATTTCACTTCATTTGAACAGAAACACTATTTCAACATTACTGGACTCAGAAAGCTGTAAACTGACAATCTTGATCATTGCAGTCCTAACATTAGTTTTTGTGCATATAACTTCTAACACATTAAAAACTGTCTTACAGCATTGCAGAAAACATTGTACTTCATAAGGCATACGCTTGTTTCAGTTTGGCAAGATTTGCACTGAATATTGAATGAAACAGCATTCTCTAATAGAGAGAAAAGCTTTTGAGCAGATTTGGGCTTGATTTCACTTCATTTCAACAGAAACACTATTTCAACATTACTGGACTCAGAAAGCTGTAAACTGACAATCTTGATCATTGCAGTCCTAACATTAGTTTTTGTGCATATAACTTCTAACACATTAAAAACTGTCTTATAGCATTGCAGAAAACATTGTACTTCATAAGACATAAGCTTGTTTCAGTTTGGCAAGATTTGCACTGAATATTGAATGAAACAGCTTTCTCTAATAGAGAGAAAAGCTTTTGAGCAGATTTGGGCTTGATTTCACTTCATTTGAACAGAAACACTATTTCAACATTACTGGACTCAGAAAGCTGTAAACTGACAATCTTGATCATTGAAGTTCTAACATTAGTTTTTGTGTATATAACTTCTAACACATTAAAAACTGTCTTACAGCATTGCAAAAAACATTTCATTTCATAAGACATAAGCTTGTTTCAGTTTGGCAAGAT
Source organism: Carassius gibelio (assembly GCF_023724105.1). Lineage (NCBI taxonomy): Eukaryota > Metazoa > Chordata > Actinopteri > Cypriniformes > Cyprinidae > Carassius > Carassius gibelio. The sequence continues at coordinate 19,115,819 of NC_068401.1, read as the reverse complement.
TTGCACTGAATACTCATGAAACCGCATTCTCTATTAGAGAGAAAAGCTTTTGAGCAGATTTGGGCTTGATTTCACTTCATTTGAACAGAAACACTATTTCAACATTACTGGACTCAGAAAGCTGTAAACTGACAATCTTGATCATTGAAGTCCTAACATAAGTTTTTGTGCATATAACTTCTAACACATTAAAAACTGTCTTACAGCATTGCAGAAAACATTGTACTTCATAAGGCATAAGCTTGTTTCAGTTTGGCAAGATTTGCACTGAATACTGAATGAAACAGCTTTATCTAATAGAGAGAAAAGCTTTTGAGCAGATTTGGGCTTGATTTCACTTCATTTCAACAGAAACACTATTTCAGCATTACTGGACTCAGAAAGCTGTAAACTGACAATCTTGATCATTGAAGTCCTAACATAAGTTTTTGTGCAAATAACTTATAACACATTAAAAACTGTCTTACAGCATTGCAGAAAACATTGTACTTCATAAGGCATACGCTTGTTTCAGTTTGGCAAGATTTGCACTGAATATTGAATGAAACAGCTTTCTCTAATAGAGAGAAAAGCTTTTGAGCAGACTTGGGCTTGATTTCACTTCATTTGAACAGAAACACTATTTCAACATTACTGGACTCAGAAAGCTGTAAACTGACAATCTTGATCATTGAAGTCCTAACATAAGTTTTTGTGCATATAACTTCTAACACATTAAAAGCTGTCTTACAGCATTGCAGAAAACATTGTACTTCATAAGACATAAGCTTGTTTCAGTTTGGCAAGATTTGCACTGAATACTGAATGAAACAGCTTTATCTAATAGAGAGAAAAGCTTTTGAGCAGATTTGGGCTTGATTTCACTTCATTTCAACAGAAACACTATTTCAACATTACTGGACTCAGAAAGCTGTAAACTGACAATCTTGATCATTGCAGTCCTAACATTAGTTTTTGTGCATATAACTTCTAACACATTAAAAACTGTCTTACAGCATTGCAGAAAACATTGTACTTCATAAGGCATACGCTTGTTTCAGTTTGGCAAGATTTGCACTGAATATTGAATGAAACAGCATTCTCTAATAGAGAGAAAAGCTTTTGAGCAGATTTGGGCTTGATTTCACTTCATTTCAACAGAAACACTATTTCAACATTACTGGACTCAGAAAGCTGTAAACTGACAATCTTGATCATTGCAGTCCTAACATTAGTTTTTGTGCATATAACTTCTAACACATTAAAAACTGTCTTATAGCATTGCAGAAAACATTGTACTTCATAAGGCATAAGCTTGTTTCAGTTTGGCAAGATTTGCACTGAATATTGAATGAAACAGCTTTCTCTAATAGAGAGAAAAGCTTTTGAGCAGATTTGGGCTTGATTTCACTTCATTTGAACAGAAACACTATTTCAACATTACTGGACTCAGAAAGCTGTAAACTGACAATCTTGATCATTGAAGTTCTAACATTAGTTTTTGTGTATATAACTTCTAACACATTAAAAACTGTCTTATAGCATTGCAGAAAACATTGTACTTCATAAGGCATAAGCTTGTTTCAGTTTGGCAAGATTTGCACTGAATATTGAATGAAACAGCTTTCTCTAATAGAGAGAAAAGCTTTTGAGCAGATTTGGGCTTGATTTCACTTCATTTGAACAGAAACACTATTTCAACATTACTGGACTCAGAAAGCTGTAAACTGCCAATCTTGATCATTGAAGTTCTAACATTAGTTTTTGTGTATATAACTTCTAACACATTAAAAACTGTCTTACAGCATTGCAAAAAACATTTCATTTCATAAGACATAAGCTTGTTTCAGTTTGACAAGATTTGCACTGAATACTCAATGAAACCGCATTCTCTATTAGAGAGAAAAGCTTTTGAGCAGATTTGGGCTTGATTTCACTTCATTTGAACAGAAACACTATTTCAGCATTACTGGACTCAGAAAGCTGTAAACTGACAATCTTGATCATTGAAGTCCTAACATAAGTTTTTGTGCATATAACTTCTAACACATTAAAAACTGTCTTACAGCATTGCAGAAAACATTGTACTTCATAAGGCATAAGCTTGTTTCAGTTTGGCAAGATTTGCACTGAATACTGAATGAAACAGCTTTATCTAATAGAGAGAAAAGCTTTTGAGCAGATTTGGGCTTGATTTCACTTCATTTCAACAGAAACACTATTTCAGCATTACTGGACTCAGAAAGCTGTAAACTGACAATCTTGATCATTGAAGTCCTAACATTAGTTTTTGTGCATATAACTTCTAACACATTAAAAACTGTCTTACAGCATTGCAGAAAACATTGTACTTCATAAGACATAAGCTTGTTTCAGTTTGGCAAGATTTGCACTGAATACTGAATGAAACAGCTTTATCTAATAGAGAGAAAAGCTTTTGAGCAGATTTGGGCTTGATTTCACTTCATTTCAACAGAAACACTATTTCAGCATTACTGGACTCAGAAAGCTGTAAACTGACAATCTTGATCATTGAAGTCCTAACATAAGTTTTTGTGCATATAACTTCTAACACATTAAAAGCTGTCTTACAGCATTGCAGAAAACATTGTACTTCATAAGACATAAGCTTGTTTCAGTTTGGCAAGATTTGCACTGAATACTGTATGAAACAGCTTTATCTAATAGAGAGAAAAGCTTTTGAGCAGATTTGGGCTTGATTTCACTTCATTTAAACAGAAACACTATTTCAGCATTACTGGACTCAGAAAGCTGTAAACTGACAATCTTGATCATTGAAGTCCTAACATAAGATTTTGTGCATATAACTTCTAACACATTAAAAACTGTCTTACAGCATTGCAGAAAACATTGTACTTCATAAGACATAAGCTTGTTTCAGTTTGGCAAGATTTGCACTGAATATTGAATGAAACAGCTTTCTCTAATAGAGAGAAAAGCTTTTGAGCAGATTTGGGCTTGATTTCACTTCATTTCAACAGAAACACTATTTCAGCATTACTGGACTCAGAAAGCTGTAAACTGACAATCTTGATCATTGAAGTCCTAACATTAGTTTTTGTGCATATAACTTCTAACACATTAAAAACTGTCTTACAGCATTGCAGAAAACATTGTACTTCATAAGACATAAGCTTGTTTCAGTTTGGCAAGACTTGCACTGAATACTGAATGAAACAGCTTTATCTAATAGAGAGAAAAGCTTTTGAGCAGATTTGGGCTTGATTTCACTTCATTTCAACAGAAACACTATTTCAGCATTACTGGACTCAGAAAGCTGTAAACTGACAATCTTGATCATTGAAGTCCTAACATAAGTTTTTGTGCATATAACTTCTAACACATTAAAAACTGTCTTACAGCATTGCAGAAAACATTGTACTTCATAAGACATAAGCTTGTTTCAGTTTGGCAAGATTTGCACTGAATACTGAATGAAACAGCTTTATCTAATAGAGAGAAAAGCTTTTGAGCAGATTTGGGCTTGATTTCACTTCATTTCAACAGAAACACTATTTCAGCATTACTGGACTCAGAAAGCTGTAAACTGACAATCTTGATCATTGAAGTCCTAACATTAGTTTTTGTGCATATAACTTCTAACACATTAAAAACTGTCTTACAGCATTGCAGAAAACATTGTACTTCATAAGACATAAGCTTGTTTCAGTTTGGCAAGATTTGCACTGAATACTGAATGAAACAGCTTTATCTAATAGAGAGAAAAGCTTTTGAGCAGATTTGGGCTTGATTTCACTTCATTTCAACAGAAACACTATTTCAGCATTACTGGACTCAGAAAGCTGTAAACTGACAATCTTGATCATTGAAGTCCTAACATAAGTTTTTGTGCATATAACTTCTAACACATTAAAAACTGTCTTACAGCATTGCAGAAAACATTGTACTTCATAAGACATAAGCTTGTTTCAGTTTGGCAAGATTTGCACTGAATACTGAATGAAACAGCTTGATCTAATAGAGAGAAAAGCTTTTGAGCAGATTTGGGCTTGATTTCACTTCATTTGAACAGAAACACTATTTCAACATTACTGGACTCAGAAAGCTGTAAACTGACAATCTTGATCATTGCAGTCCTAACATTAGTTTTTGTGCATATAACTTCTAACACATTAAAAACTGTCTTACAGCATTGCAGAAAACATTGTACTTCATAAGGCATACGCTTGTTTCAGTTTGGCAAGATTTGCACTGAATATTGAATGAAACAGCATTCTCTAATAGAGAGAAAAGCTTTTGAGCAGATTTGGGCTTGATTTCACTTCATTTCAACAGAAACACTATTTCAACATTACTGGACTCAGAAAGCTGTAAACTGACAATCTTGATCATTGCAGTCCTAACATTAGTTTTTGTGCATATAACTTCTAACACATTAAAAACTGTCTTATAGCATTGCAGAAAACATTGTACTTCATAAGACATAAGCTTGTTTCAGTTTGGCAAGATTTGCACTGAATATTGAATGAAACAGCTTTCTCTAATAGAGAGAAAAGCTTTTGAGCAGATTTGGGCTTGATTTCACTTCATTTGAACAGAAACACTATTTCAACATTACTGGACTCAGAAAGCTGTAAACTGACAATCTTGATCATTGAAGTCCTAACATAAGTTTTTGTGCATATAACTTCTAACACATTAAAAGCTGTCTTACAGCATTGCAGAAAACATTGTACTTCATAAGACATAAGCTTGTTTCAGTTTGGCAAGATTTGCACTGAATACTGTATGAAACAGCTTTATCTAATAGAGAGAAAAGCTTTTGAGCAGATTTGGGCTTGATTTCACTTCATTTCAACAGAAACACTATTTCAGCATTACTGGACTCAGAAAGCTGTAAACTGACAATCTTGATCATTGAAGTCCTAACATAAGTTTTTGTGCATATAACTTCTAACACATTAAAAACTGTCTTACAGCATTGCAGAAAACATTGTACTTCATAAGACATAAGCTTGTTTCAGTTTGGCAAGATTTGCACTGAATACTGAATGAAAAAGCTTTATCTAATAGAGAGAAAAGCTTTTGAGCAGATTTGGGCTTGATTTCACTTCATTTAAACAGAAACACTAATTCAGCATTACTGGACTCAGAAAGCTGTAAACTGACAATCTTGATCATTGAAGTCCTAACATAAGATTTTGTGCATATAACTTCTAACACATTAAAAACTGTCTTACAGCATTGCAGAAAACATTGTACTTCATAAGACATAAGCTTGTTTCAGTTTGGCAAGATTTGCACTGAATATTGAATGAAACAGCTTTCTCTAATAGAGAGAAAAGCTTTTGAGCAGATTTGGGCTTGATTTCACTTCATTTCAACAGAAACACTATTTCAACATTACTGGACTCAGAAAGCTGTAAACTGCCAATCTTGATCATTGAAGTTCTAACATTAGTTTTTGTGTATATAACTTCTAACACATTAAAAACTGTCTTACAGCATTGCAAAAAACATTTCATTTCATAAGACATAAGCTTGTTTCAGTTTGACAAGATTTGCACTGAATACTCAATGAAACCGCATTCTCTATTAGAGAGAAAAGCTTTTGAGCAGATTTGGGCTTGATTTCACTTCATTTGAACAGAAACACTATTTCAGCATTACTGGACTCAGAAAGCTGTAAACTGACAATCTTGATCATTGAAGTCCTAACATAAGTTTTTGTGCATATAACTTCTAACACATTAAAAACTGTCTTACAGCATTGCAGAAAACATTGTACTTCATAAGGCATAAGCTTGTTTCAGTTTGGCAAGATTTGCACTGAATACTGAATGAAACAGCTTTATCTAATAGAGAGAAAAGCTTTTGAGCAGATTTGGGCTTGATTTCACTTCATTTCAACAGAAACACTATTTCAGCATTACTGGACTCAGAAAGCTGTAAACTGACAATCTTGATCATTGAAGTCCTAACATTAGTTTTTGTGCATATAACTTCTAACACATTAAAAACTGTCTTACAGCATTGCAGAAAACATTGTACTTCATAAGACATAAGCTTGTTTCAGTTTGGCAAGATTTGCACTGAATACTGAATGAAACAGCTTTATCTAATAGAGAGAAAAGCTTTTGAGCAGATTTGGGCTTGATTTCACTTCATTTCAACAGAAACACTATTTCAGCATTACTGGACTCAGAAAGCTGTAAACTGACAATCTTGATCATTGAAGTCCTAACATAAGTTTTTGTGCATATAACTTCTAACACATTAAAAGCTGTCTTACAGCATTGCAGAAAACATTGTACTTCATAAGACATAAGCTTGTTTCAGTTTGGCAAGATTTGCACTGAATACTGTATGAAACAGCTTTATCTAATAGAGAGAAAAGCTTTTGAGCAGATTTGGGCTTGATTTCACTTCATTTCAACAGAAACACTATTTCAGCATTACTGGACTCAGAAAGCTGTAAACTGACAATCTTGATCATTGAAGTCCTAACATAAGTTTTTGTGCATATAACTTCTAACACATTAAAAACTGTCTTACAGCATTGCAGAAAACATTGTACTTCATAAGACATAAGCTTGTTTCAGTTTGGCAAGATTTGCACTGAATACTGAATGAAACAGCTTTATCTAATAGAGAGAAAAGCTTTTGAGCAGATTTGGGCTTGATTTCACTTCATTTCAACAGAAACACTATTTCAGCATTACTGGACTCAGAAAGCTGTAAACTGACAATCTTGATCATTGAAGTCCTAACATTAGTTTTTGTGCATATAACTTCTAACACATTAAAAACTGTCTTACAGCATTGCAGAAAACATTGTACTTCATAAGACATAAGCTTGTTTCAGTTTGGCAAGATTTGCACTGAATACTGAATGAAACAGCTTTATCTAATAGAGAGAAAAGCTTTTGAGCAGATTTGGGCTTGATTTCACTTCATTTCAACAGAAACACTATTTCAGCATTACTGGACTCAGAAAGCTGTAAACTGACAATCTTGATCATTGAAGTCCTAACATAAGTTTTTGTGCATATAACTTCTAACACATTAAAAACTGTCTTACAGCATTGCAGAAAACATTGTACTTCATAAGACATAAGCTTGTTTCAGTTTGGCAAGATTTGCACTGAATACTGAATGAAACAGCTTTATCTAATAGAGAGAAAAGCTTTTGAGCAGATTTGGGCTTGATTTCACTTCATTTCAACAGAAACACTATTTCAGCATTACTGGACTCAGAAAGCTGTAAACTGACAATCTTGATCATTGAAGTCCTAACATAAGTTTTTGTGCATATAACTTCTAACACATTAAAAACTGTCTTACAGCATTGCAGAAAACATTGTACTTCATAAGACATAAGCTTGTTTCAGTTTGGCAAGATTTGCACTGAATACTGAATGAAACAGCTTTATCTAATAGAGAGAAAAGCTTTTGAGCAGATTTGGGCTTGATTTCACTTCATTTCAACAGAAACACTATTTCAGCATTACTGGACTCAGAAAGCTGTAAACTGACAATCTTGATCATTGAAGTCCTAACATAAGTTTTTGTGCATATAACTTCTAACACATTAAAAACTGTCTTACAGCATTGCAGAAAACATTGTACTTCATAAGACATAAGCTTGTTTCAGTTTGGCAAGATTTGCACTGAATACTGAATGAAACAGCTTGATCTAATAGAGAGAAAAGCTTTTGAGCAGATTTGGGCTTGATTTCACTTCATTTGAACAGAAACACTATTTCAACATTACTGGACTCAGAAAGCTGTAAACTGACAATCTTGATCATTGCAGTCCTAACATTAGTTTTTGTGCATATAACTTCTAACACATTAAAAACTGTCTTACAGCATTGCAGAAAACATTGTACTTCATAAGGCATACGCTTGTTTCAGTTTGGCAAGATTTGCACTGAATATTGAATGAAACAGCATTCTCTAATAGAGAGAAAAGCTTTTGAGCAGATTTGGGCTTGATTTCACTTCATTTCAACAGAAACACTATTTCAACATTACTGGACTCAGAAAGCTGTAAACTGACAATCTTGATCATTGCAGTCCTAACATTAGTTTTTGTGCATATAACTTCTAACACATTAAAAACTGTCTTATAGCATTGCAGAAAACATTGTACTTCATAAGACATAAGCTTGTTTCAGTTTGGCAAGATTTGCACTGAATATTGAATGAAACAGCTTTCTCTAATAGAGAGAAAAGCTTTTGAGCAGATTTGGGCTTGATTTCACTTCATTTGAACAGAAACACTATTTCAACATTACTGGACTCAGAAAGCTGTAAACTGACAATCTTGATCATTGAAGTTCTAACATTAGTTTTTGTGTATATAACTTCTAACACATTAAAAACTGTCTTACAGCATTGCAAAAAACATTTCATTTCATAAGACATAAGCTTGTTTCAGTTTGGCAAGATTTGCACTGAATACTCATGAAACCGCATTCTCTATTAGAGAGAAAAGCTTTTGAGCAGATTTGGGCTTGATTTCACTTCATTCGAACAGAAACACTATTTCAACATTACTGGACTCAGAAAGCTGTAAACTGACAATCTTGATCATTGAAGTCCTAACATAAGTTTTTGTGCATATAACTTCTAACACATTAAAAACTGTCTTACAGCATTGCAGAAAACATTGTACTTCATAAGGCATAAGCTTGTTTCAGTTTGGCAAGATTTGCACTGAATACTGAATGAAACAGCTTTATCTAATAGAGAGAAAAGCTTTTGAGCAGATTTGGGCTTGATTTCACTTCATTTCAACAGAAACACTATTTCAGCATTACTGGACTCAGAAAGCTGTAAACTGACAATCTTGATCATTGAAGTCCTAACATAAGTTTTTGTGCAAATAACTTATAACACATTAAAAACTGTCTTACAGCATTGCAGAAAACATTGTACTTCATAAGGCATACGCTTGTTTCAGTTTGGCAAGATTTGCACTGAATATTGAATGAAACAGCTTTCTCTAATAGAGAGAAAAGCTTTTGAGCAGACTTGGGCTTGATTTCACTTCATTTGAACAGAAACACTATTTCAACATTACTGGACTCAGAAAGCTGTAAACTGACAATCTTGATCATTGAAGTCCTAACATAAGTTTTTGTGCATATAACTTCTAACACATTAAAAGCTGTCTTACAGCATTGCAGAAAACATTGTACTTCATAAGACATAAGCTTGTTTCAGTTTGGCAAGATTTGCACTGAATACTGAATGAAACAGCTTTATCTAATAGAGAGAAAAGCTTTTGAGCAGATTTGGGCTTGATTTCACTTCATTTCAACAGAAACACTATTTCAACATTACTGGACTCAGAAAGCTGTAAACTGACAATCTTGATCATTGCAGTCCTAACATTAGTTTTTGTGCATATAACTTCTAACACATTAAAAACTGTCTTACAGCATTGCAGAAAACATTGTACTTCATAAGGCATACGCTTGTTTCAGTTTGGCAAGATTTGCACTGAATATTGAATGAAACAGCATTCTCTAATAGAGAGAAAAGCTTTTGAGCAGATTTGGGCTTGATTTCACTTCATTTCAACAGAAACACTATTTCAACATTACTGGACTCAGAAAGCTGTAAACTGACAATCTTGATCATTGCAGTCCTAACATTAGTTTTTGTGCATATAACTTCTAACACATTAAAAACTGTCTTATAGCATTGCAGAAAACATTGTACTTCATAAGGCATAAGCTTGTTTCAGTTTGGCAAGATTTGCACTGAATATTGAATGAAACAGCTTTCTCTAATAGAGAGAAAAGCTTTTGAGCAGATTTGGGCTTGATTTCACTTCATTTGAACAGAAACACTATTTCAACATTACTGGACTCAGAAAGCTGTAAACTGACAATCTTGATCATTGAAGTTCTAACATTAGTTTTTGTGTATATAACTTCTAACACATTAAAAACTGTCTTACAAGCATTGCAAAAAACATTTCATTTCATAAGACATAAGCTTGTTTCAGTTTGGCAAGATTTGCACTGAATACTCATGAAACCGCATTCTCTAATAGAGAGAAAAGCTTTTGAGCAGATTTGGGCTTGATTTCACTTCATTTCAACAGAAACACTATTTCAGCATTACTGGACTCAGAAAGCTGTAAACTGACAATATTGATCATTGAAGTCCTAACATAAGATTTTATGCATATAACTTCTAACACATTAAAAACTGTCTTACAGCATTGCAGAAAACATTGTACTTCATAAGACATAAGCTTGTTTCAGTTTGGCAAGATTTGCACTGAATATTGAATGAAACAGCTTTCTCTAATAGAGAGAAAAGCTTTTGAGCAGATTTGGGCTTGATTTCACTTCATTTGAACAGAAACACTATTTCAACATTACTGGACTCAGAAAGCTGTAAACTGACAATCTTGATCATTGCAGTCCTAACATTAGTTTTTGTGCATATAACTTCTAACACATTAAAAACTGTCTTACAGCATTGCAGAAAACATTGTACTTCATAAGACATAAGCTTGTTTCAGTTTGGCAAGATTTGCACTGAATACTGTATGAAACAGCTTTATCTAATAGAGAGAAAAGCTTTTGAGCAGATTTGGGCTTGATTTCACTTCATTTCAACAGAAACACTATTTCAGCATTACTGGACTCAGAAAGCTGTAAACTGACAATCTTGATCATTGAAGTCCTAACATAAGTTTTTGTGCATATAACTTCTAACACATTAAAAACTGTCTTACAGCATTGCAGAAAACATTGTACTTCATAAGACATAAGCTTGTTTCAGTTTGGCAAGATTTGCACTGAATACTGAATGAAACAGCTTTATCTAATAGAGAGAAAAGCTTTTGAGCAGATTTGGGCTTGATTTCACTTCATTTCAACAGAAACACTATTTCAGCATTACTGGACTCAGAAAGCTGTAAACTGACAATCTTGATCATTGAAGTCCTAACATAAGTTTTTGTGCATATAACTTCTAACACATTAAAAACTGTCTTACAGCATTGCAGAAAACATTGTACTTCATAAGACATAAGCTTGTTTCAGTTTGGCAAGATTTGCACTGAATACTGAATGAAACAGCTTTATCTAATAGAGAGAAAAGCTTTTGAGCAGATTTGGGCTTGATTTCACTTCATTTAAACAGAAACACTATTTCAGCATTACTGGACTCAGAAAGCTGTAAACTGACAATCTTGATCATTGAAGTCCTAACATAAGATTTTGTGCATATAACTTCTAACACATTAAAAACTGTCTTACAGCATTGCAGAAAACATTGTACTTCATAAGACATAAGCTTGTTTCAGTTTGGCAAGATTTGCACTGAATATTGAATGAAACAGCTTTCTCTAATAGAGAGAAAAGCTTTTGAGCAGATTTGGGCTTGATTTCACTTCATTTCAACAGAAACACTATTTCAGCATTACTGGACTCAGAAAGCTGTAAACTGACAATCTTGATCATTGAAGTCCTAACATTAGTTTTTGTGCATATAACTTCTAACACATTAAAAACTGTCTTACAGCATTGCAGAAAACATTGTACTTCATAAGACATAAGCTTGTTTCAGTTTGGCAAGACTTGCACTGAATACTGAATGAAACAGCTTTATCTAATAGAGAGAAAAGCTTTTGAGCAGATTTGGGCTTGATTTCACTTCATTTCAACAGAAACACTATTTCAGCATTACTGGACTCAGAAAGCTGTAAACTGACAATCTTGATCATTGAAGTCCTAACATAAGTTTTTGTGCATATAACTTCTAACACATTAAAAACTGTCTTACAGCATTGCAGAAAACATTGTACTTCATAAGACATAAGCTTGTTTCAGTTTGGCAAGATTTGCACTGAATACTGAATGAAACAGCTTTATCTAATAGAGAGAAAAGCTTTTGAGCAGATTTGGGCTTGATTTCACTTCATTTCAACAGAAACACTATTTCAGCATTACTGGACTCAGAAAGCTGTAAACTGACAATCTTGATCATTGAAGTCCTAACATTAGTTTTTGTGCATATAACTTCTAACACATTAAAAACTGTCTTACAGCATTGCAGAAAACATTGTACTTCATAAGACATAAGCTTGTTTCAGTTTGGCAAGATTTGCACTGAATACTGAATGAAACAGCTTTATCTAATAGAGAGAAAAGCTTTTGAGCAGATTTGGGCTTGATTTCACTTCATTTCAACAGAAACACTATTTCAGCATTACTGGACTCAGAAAGCTGTAAACTGACAATCTTGATCATTGAAGTCCTAACATAAGTTTTTGTGCATATAACTTCTAACACATTAAAAACTGTCTTACAGCATTGCAGAAAACATTGTACTTCATAAGACATAAGCTTGTTTCAGTTTGGCAAGATTTGCACTGAATACTGAATGAAACAGCTTGATCTAATAGAGAGAAAAGCTTTTGAGCAGATTTGGGCTTGATTTCACTTCATTTGAACAGAAACACTATTTCAACATTACTGGACTCAGAAAGCTGTAAACTGACAATCTTGATCATTGCAGTCCTAACATTAGTTTTTGTGCATATAACTTCTAACACATTAAAAACTGTCTTACAGCATTGCAGAAAACATTGTACTTCATAAGGCATACGCTTGTTTCAGTTTGGCAAGATTTGCACTGAATATTGAATGAAACAGCATTCTCTAATAGAGAGAAAAGCTTTTGAGCAGATTTGGGCTTGATTTCACTTCATTTCAACAGAAACACTATTTCAACATTTCTGGACTCAGAAAGCTGTAAACTGACAATCTTGATCATTGCAGTCCTAACATTAGTTTTTGTGCATATAACTTCTAACACATTAAAAACTGTCTTATAGCATTGCAGAAAACATTGTACTTCATAAGACATAAGCTTGTTTCAGTTTGGCAAGATTTGCACTGAATATTGAATGAAACAGCTTTCTCTAATAGAGAGAAAAGCTTTTGAGCAGATTTGGGCTTGATTTCACTTCATTTGAACAGAAACACTATTTCAACATTACTGGACTCAGAAAGCTGTAAACTGACAATCTTGATCATTGAAGTTCTAACATTAGTTTTTGTGTATATAACTTCTAACACATTAAAAACTGTCTTACAGCATTGCAAAAAACATTTCATTTCATAAGACATAAGCTTGTTTCAGTTTGGCAAGATTTGCACTGAATACTCATGAAACCGCATTCTCTATTAGAGAGAAAAGCTTTTGAGCAGATTTGGGCTTGATTTCACTTCATTTGAACAGAAACACTATTTCAACATTACTGGACTCAGAAAGCTGTAAACTGACAATCTTGATCATTGAAGTCCTAACATAAGTTTTTGTGCATATAACTTCTAACACATTAAAAACTGTCTTACAGCATTGCAGAAAACATTGTACTTCATAAGGCATAAGCTTGTTTCAGTTTGGCAAGATTTGCACTGAATACTGAATGAAACAGCTTTATCTAATAGAGAGAAAAGCTTTTGAGCAGATTTGGGCTTGATTTCACTTCATTTCAACAGAAACACTATTTCAGCATTACTGGACTCAGAAAGCTGTAAACTGACAATCTTGATCATTGAAGTCCTAACATAAGTTTTTGTGCAAATAACTTATAACACATTAAAAACTGTCTGACAGCATTGCAGAAAACATTGTACTTCATAAGGCATACGCTTGTTTCAGTTTGGCAAGATTTGCACTGAATATTGAATGAAACAGCTTTCTCTAATAGAGAGAAAAGCTTTTGAGCAGACTTGGGCTTGATTTCACTTCATTTGAACAGAAACACTATTTCAACATTACTTGACTCAGAAAGCTGTAAACTGACAATCTTGATCATTGAAGTCCTAACATAAGTTTTTGTGCATATAACTTCTAACACATTAAAAGCTGTCTTAAAGCATTGCAGAAAACATTGTACTTCATAAGCCATAAGCTTGTTTCAGTTTGGCAAGATTTGCACTGAATACTGAATGAAACAGCTTTATCTAATAGAGAGAAAAGCTTTTGAGCAGATTTGGGCTTGATTTCACTTCATTTCAACAGAAACACTATTTCAACATTACTGGACTCAGAAAGCTGTAAACTGATAATCTTGATCATTGCAGTCCTAACATTAGTTTTTGTGCATATAACTTCTAACACATTAAAAACTGTCTTACAGCATTGCAGAAAACATTGTACTTCATAAGGCATACGCTTGTTTCAGTTTGGCAAGATTTGCACTGAATATTGAATGAAACAGCATTCTCTAATAGAGAGAAAAGCTTTTGAGCAGATTTGGGCTTGATTTCACTTCATTTCAACAGAAACACTATTTCAACATTACTGGACTCAGAAAGCTGTAAACTGACAATCTTGATCATTGCAGTCCTAACATTAGTTTTTGTGCATATAACTTCTAACACATTAAAAACTGTCTTATAGCATTGCAGAAAACATTGTACTTCATAAGGCATAAGCTTGTTTCAGTTTGGCAAGATTTGCACTGAATATTGAATGAAACAGCTTTCTCTAATAGAGAGAAAAGCTTTTGAGCAGATTTGGGCTTGATTTCACTTCATTTGAACAGAAACACTATTTCAACATTACTGGACTCAGAAAGCTGTAAACTGACAATCTTGATCATTGAAGTTCTAACATTAGTTTTTGTGTATATAACTTCTAACACATTAAAAACTGTCTTACAAGCATTGCAAAAAACATTTCATTTCATAAGACATAAGCTTGTTTCAGTTTGGCAAGATTTGCACTGAATACTCATGAAACCGCATTCTCTAATAGAGAGAAAAGCTTTTGAGCAGATTTGGGCTTGATTTCACTTCATTTCAACAGAAACACTATTTCAGCATTACTGGACTCAGAAAGCTGTAAACTGACAATATTGATCATTGAAGTCCTAACATAAGATTTTATGCATATAACTTCTAACACATTAAAAACTGTCTTACAGCATTGCAGAAAACATTGTACTTCATAAGACATAAGCTTGTTTCAGTTTGGCAAGATTTGCACTGAATATTGAATGAAACAGCTTTCTCTAATAGAGAGAAAAGCTTTTGAGCAGATTTGGGCTTGATTTCACTTCATTTGAACAGAAACACTATTTCAACATTACTGGACTCAGAAAGCTGTAAACTGACAATCTTGATCATTGCAGTCCTAACATTAGTTTTTGTGCATATAACTTCTAACACATTAAAAACTGTCTTATAGCATTGCAGAAAACATTGTACTTCATAAGGCATAAGCTTGTTTCAGTTTGGCAAGATTTGCACTGAATATTGAATGAAACAGCTTTCTCTAATAGAGAGAAAAGCTTTTGAGCAGATTTGGGCTTGATTTCACTTCATTTGAACAGAAACACTATTTCAGCATTACTGGACTCAGAAAGCTGTAAACTGCCAATCTTGATCATTGAAGTCCTAACATTAGTTTTTGTGTATATAACTTCTAACACATTAAAAACTGTCTTACAGTATTGCAGAAAACATTGTACTTCATAAGACATAAGCTTGTTTCAGTTTGGCAAGATTTGCACTGAATACTGAATGAAACAGCTTTATCTAATAGAGAGAAAAGCTTTTGAGCAGA
This sequence comes from Carassius gibelio, assembly GCF_023724105.1. Lineage (NCBI taxonomy): Eukaryota > Metazoa > Chordata > Actinopteri > Cypriniformes > Cyprinidae > Carassius > Carassius gibelio. Next base: position 19,100,246 of record NC_068401.1, on the reverse strand, counting down.
TTTGGGCTTGATTTCACTTCATTTCAACAGAAACACTATTTCAGCATTACTGGACTCAGAAAGCTGTAAACTGACAATCTTGATCATTGAAGTCCTAACATTAGTTTTTGTGCATATAACTTCTAACACATTAAAAACTGTCTTACAGCATTGCAGAAAACATTGTACTTCATAAGACATAAGCTTGTTTCAGTTTGGCAAGATTTGCACTGAATACTGAATGAAACAGCTTTATCTAATAGAGAGAAAAGCTTTTGAGTAGATTTGGGCTTGATTTCACTTCATTTGAACAGAAACACTATTTCAACATTACTGGACTCAGAAAGCTGTAAACTGACAATCTTGATCATTGCAGTCCTAACATTAGTTTTTGTGTATATAACTTCTAACACATTAAAAACTGTCTTACAGCATTGCAGAAAACATTTTATTTCATAAGACATAAGCATGTTTCAGTTTGGCAAGATTTGCACTGAATACTGAATGAAACAGCTTTCTCTAATAGAGAGAAAAGCTTTTGAGCAGATTTGGGCTTGATTTCACTTCAATTGAACAGAAACACTATTTCAGCATTACTGGACTCAGAAAGCTGTAAACTGACAATCTTGATCATTGAAGTCCTAACATTAGTTTTTGTGCATATAACTTCTGACACATTAAAAACTGTCTTACAGCATTGCAGAAAACATTGTACTTCATAAGGCATAAGCTTGTTTCAGTTTGGCAAGATTTGCACTGAATACTGAATGAAACAGCTTTATCTAATAGAGAGAAAAGCTTTTGAGCAGATTTGGGCTTGATTTCACTTCATTTCAACAGAAACACTATTTCAGCATTACTGGACTCAGAAAGCTGTAAACTGACAATCTTGATCATTGAAGTCCTAACATAAGTTTTTGTGCATATAACTTCTAACACATTAAAAGGTGTCTTACAGCATTGCAGAAAACATTGTACTTCATAAGACATAAGCTTGTTTCAGTTTGGCAAGATTTGCTTTAAATACTGTATGAAACAGCTTTATCGAATAGAGAGAAAAGCTTTTGAGCAGATTTGGGCTTGATTTCACTTCATTTCAACAGAAACACTATTTCAGCATTACTGGACTAAGAAAGCTGTAAACTGACAATCTTGATCATTGAAGTCCTAACATTAGTTTTTGTGCATATAACTTCTAACACATTAAAAACTGACTTACAGCATTGCAGAAAACATTGTACTTCATAAGACATAAGCTTGTTTCAGTTTGGCAAGATTTGCACTGAATACTGAATGAAACAGCTTTATCTAATAGAGAGAAAAGCTTTTGAGCAGATTTGGGCTTGATTTCACTTCATTTGAACAGAAACACTATTTCAGCATTACTGGACTCAGAAAGCTGTAAACTGACAATCTTGATCATTGAAGTCCTAACATTAGTTTTTGTGCATATAACTTCTAACACATTAAAAACTGTCTTACAGCATTGCAGAAAACATTGTACTTCATAAGGCATAAGCTTGTTTCAGTTTGGCAAGATTTGCACTGAATACTGAATGAAACAGCTTTATCTAATAGAGAGAAAAGCTTTTGAGCAGATTTGGGCTTGATTTCACTTCATTTCAACAGAAACACTATTTCAGCATTACTGGACTCAGAAAGCTGTAAACTGACAATCTTGATCATTGAAGTCCTAACATTAGTTTTTGTGCATATAACTTCTAACACATTAAAAACTGTCTTACAGCATTGCAGAAAACATTGTACTTCATAAGACATAAGCTTGTTTCAGTTTGGCAAGATTTGCACTGAATACTGAATGAAACAGCTTTGTCTAATAGAGAGAAAAGCTTTTGAGCAGATTTGGGCTTGATTTCACTTCATTTCAACAGAAACACTATTTCAGCATTACTGGACTCAGAAAGCTGTAAACTGACAATCTTGATCATTGAAGTCCTAACATAAGTTTTTGTGCATATAACTTCTAACACATTAAAAGCTGTCTTACAGCATTGCAGAAAACATTGTACTTCATAAGACATAAGCTTGTTTCAGTTTGGCAAGATTTGCACTGAATACTGTATGAAACAGCTTTATCTAATAGAGAGAAAAGCTTTTGAGCAGATTTGAGCTTGATTTCACTTCATTTCAACAGAAACACTATTTCAGCATTACTGGACTCAGAAAGCTGTAAACTGACAATCTTGATCATTGAAGTCCTAACATAAGTTTTTGTGCATATAACTTCTAACACATTAAAAACTGTCTTACAGCATTGCAGAAAACATTGTACTTCATAAGACATAAGCTTGTTTCAGTTTGGCAAGATTTGCACTGAATACTGAATGAAAAAGCTTTATCTAATAGAGAGAAAAGCTTTTGAGCAGATTTGGGCTTGATTTCACTTCATTTAAACAGAAACACTAATTCAGCATTACTGGACTCAGAAAGCTGTAAACTGACAATCTTGATCATTGAAGGCCTAACATAAGATTTTGTGCATATAACTTCTAACACATTAAAAACTGTCTTACAGCATTGCAGAAAACATTGTACTTCATAAGACATAAGCTTGTTTCAGTTTGGCAAGATTTGCACTGAATATTGAATGAAACAGCTTTCTCTAATAGAGAGAAAAGCTTTTGAGCAGATTTGGGCTTGATTTCACTTCATTTGAACAGAAACACTATTTCAACATTACTGGACTCAGAAAGCTGTAAACTGACAATCTTGATCATTGCAGTCCTAACATTAGTTTTTGTGCATATAACTTCTAACACATTAAAAACTGTCTTATAGCATTGCAGAAAACATTGTACTTCATAAGGCATAAGCTTGTTTCAGTTTGGCAAGATTTGCACTGAATATTGAATGAAACAGCTTTCTCTAATAGAGAGAAAAGCTTTTGAGCAGATTTGGGCTTGATTTCACTTCATTTGAACAGAAACACTATTTCAACATTACTGGACTCAGAAAGCTGTAAACTGCCAATCTTGATCATTGAAGTTCTAACATTAGTTTTTGTGTATATAACTTCTAACACATTAAAAACTGTCTTACAGCATTGCAAAAAACATTTCATTTCATAAGACATAAGCTTGTTTCAGTTTGACAAGATTTGCACTGAATACTCAATGAAACCGCATTCTCTATTAGAAAGAAAAGCTTTTGAGCAGATTTGGGCTTGATTTCACTTCATTTGAACAGAAACACTATTTCAGCATTACTGGACTCAGAAAGCTGTAAACTGACAATCTTGATCATTGAAGTCCTAACATAAGTTTTTGTGCATATAACTTCTAACACATTAAAAACTGTCTTACAGCATTGCAGAAAACATTGTACTTCATAAGACATAAGCTTGTTTCAGTTTGGCAAGATTTGCACTGAATACTGAATGAAACAGCTTTATCTAATAGAGAAAAAAGCTTTTGAGCAGATTTGGGCTTGATTTCACTTCATTTCAACAGAAACACTATTTCAGCATTACTGGACTCAGAAAGCTGTAAACTGACAATCTTGATCATTGAAGTCCTAACATAAGTTTTTGTGCATATAACTTCTAACGCATTAAAAGCTGTCTTACAGCATTGCAGAAAACATTTCATTTCATAAGACATAAGCTTGTTTCAGTTTGGCAAGATTTGCACTGAATACTGAATGAAACAGCTTTATCTAATAGAGAGAAAAGCTTTTGAGCAGATTTGGGCTTGATTTCACTTCATTTCAACAGAAACACTATTTCAGCATTACTGGACTCAGAAAGCTGTAAACTGACAATCTTGATCATTGAAGTCCTAACATTAGTTTTTGTGCATATAACTTCTAACACATTAAAAACTGTCTTACAGCATTGCAGAAAACATTGTACTTCATAAGACATAAGCTTGTTTCAGTTTGGCAAGATTTGCACTGAATACTGAATGAAACAGCTTTATCTAATAGAGAGAAAAGCTTTTGAGCAGATTTGGGCTTGATTTCACTTCATTTCAACAGAAACACTATTTCAGCATTACTGGACTCAGAAAGCTGTAAACTGACAATCTTGATCATTGAAGTCCTAACATAAGTTTTTGTGCATATAACTTCTAACACATTAAAAGCTGTCTTACAGCATTGCAGAAAACATTGTACTTCATAAGACATAAGCTTGTTTCAGTTTGGCAAGATTTGCACTGAATACTGTATGAAACAGCTTTATCTAATAGAGAGAAAAGCTTTTGAGCAGATTTGGGCTTGATTTCACTTCATTTGAACAGAAACACTATTTCAGCATTACTGGACTCAGAAAGCTGTAAACTGACAATCTTGATCATTGAAGTCCTAACATTAGTTTTTGTGCATATAACTTCTAACACATTAAAAACTGTCTTACAGCATTGCAGAAAACATTGTACTTCATAAGGCATAAGCTTGTTTCAGTTTGGCAAGATTTGCACTGAATACTGAATGAAACAGCTTTATCTAATAGAGAGAAAAGCTATTGAGCAGATTTGGGCTTGATTTCACTTCATTTCAACAGAAACACTATTTCAGCATTACTGGACTCAGAAAGCTGTAAACTGACAATCTTGATCATTGAAGTCCTAACATTAGTTTTTGTGCATATAACTTCTAACACATTAAAAACTGTCTTACAGCATTGCAGAAAACATTGTACTTCATAAGACATAAGCTTGTTTCAGTTTGGCAAGATTTGCACTGAATACTGAATGAAACAGCTTTGTCTAATAGAGAGAAAAGCTTTTGAGCAGATTTGGGCTTGATTTCACTTCATTTCAACAGAAACACTATTTCAGCATTACTGGACTCAGAAAGCTGTAAACTGACAATCTTGATCATTGAAGTCCTAACATAAGTTTTTGTGCATATAACTTCTAACACATTAAAAGCTGTCTTACAGCATTGCAGAAAACATTGTACTTCATAAGACATAAGCTTGTTTCAGTTTGGCAAGATTTGCACTGAATACTGTATGAAACAGCTTTATCTAATAGAGAGAAAAGCTTTTGAGCAGATTTGAGCTTGATTTCACTTCATTTCAACAGAAACACTATTTCAGCATTACTGGACTCAGAAAGCTGTAAACTGACAATCTTGATCATTGAAGTCCTAACATAAGTTTTTGTGCATATAACTTCTAACACATTAAAAACTGTCTTACAGCATTGCAGAAAACATTGTACTTCATAAGACATAAGCTTGTTTCAGTTTGGCAAGATTTGCACTGAATACTGAATGAAAAAGCTTTATCTAATAGAGAGAAAAGCTTTTGAGCAGATTTGGGCTTGATTTCACTTCATTTAAACAGAAACACTAATTCAGCATTACTGGACTCAGAAAGCTGTAAACTGACAATCTTGATCATTGAAGTCCTAACATAAGATTTTGTGCATATAACTTCTAACACATTAAAAACTGTCTTACAGCATTGCAGAAAACATTGTACTTCATAAGACATAAGCTTGTTTCAGTTTGGCAAGATTTGCACTGAATATTGAATGAAACAGCTTTCTCTAATAGAGAGAAAAGCTTTTGAGCAGATTTGGGCTTGATTTCACTTCATTTGAACAGAAACACTATTTCAACATTACTGGACTCAGAAAGCTGTAAACTGACAATCTTGATCATTGCAGTCCTAACATTAGTTTTTGTGCATATAACTTCTAACACATTAAAAACTGTCTTATAGCATTGCAGAAAACATTGTACTTCATAAGGCATAAGCTTGTTTCAGTTTGGCAAGATTTGCACTGAATATTGAATGAAACAGCTTTCTCTAATAGAGAGAAAAGCTTTTGAGCAGATTTGGGCTTGATTTCACTTCATTTGAACAGAAACACTATTTCAACATTACTGGACTCAGAAAGCTGTAAACTGCCAATCTTGATCATTGAAGTTCTAACATTAGTTTTTGTGTATATAACTTCTAACACATTAAAAACTGTCTTACAGCATTGCAGAAAACATTGTACTTCATAAGACATAAGCTTGTTTCAGTTTGGCAAGATTTGCACTGAATACTGAATGAAACAGCTTTATCTAATAGAGAAAAAAGCTTTTGAGCAGATTTGGGCTTGATTTCACTTCATTTCAACAGAAACACTATTTCAGCATTACTGGACTCAGAAAGCTGTAAACTGACAATCTTGATCATTGAAGTCCTAACATAAGTTTTTGTGCATATAACTTCTAACACATTAAAAACTGTCTTACAGCATTGCAGAAAACATTGTACTTCATAAGACATAAGCTTGTTTCAGTTTGGCAAGATTTGCACTGAATACTGAATGAAACAGCTTGATCTAATAGAGAGAAAAGCTTTTGAGCAGATTTGGGCTTGATTTCACTTCATTTGAACAGAAACACTATTTCAGCATTACTGGACTCAGAAAGCTGTAAACTGACAATCTTGATCATTGAAGTCCTAACATTAGTTTTTGTGCATATAACTTCTAACACATTAAAAACTGTCTTACAGCATTGCAGAAAACATTGTACTTCATAAGGCATAAGCTTGTTTCAGTTTGGCAAGATTTGCACTGAATACTGAATGAAACAGCTTTATCTAATAGAGAGAAAAGCTTTTGAGCAGATTTGGGCTTGATTTCACTTCATTTCAACAGAAACACTATTTCAGCATTACTGGACTCAGAAAGCTGTAAACTGACAATCTTGATCATTGAAGTCCTAACATTAGTTTTTGTGCATATAACTTCTAACACATTAAAAACTGTCTTACAGCATTGCAGAAAACATTGTACTTCATAAGACATAAGCTTGTTTCAGTTTGGCAAGATTTGCACTGAATACTGAATGAAACAGCTTTGTCTAATAGAGAGAAAAGCTTTTGAGCAGATTTGGGCTTGATTTCACTTCATTTCAACAGAAACACTATTTCAGCATTACTGGACTCAGAAAGCTGTAAACTGACAATCTTGATCATTGAAGTCCTAACATAAGTTTTTGTGCATATAACTTCTAACACATTAAAAGCTGTCTTACAGCATTGCAGAAAACATTGTACTTCATAAGACATAAGCTTGTTTCAGTTTGGCAAGATTTGCACTGAATACTGTATGAAACAGCTTTATCTAATAGAGAGAAAAGCTTTTGACCAGATTTGAGCTTGATTTCACTTCATTTCAACAGAAACACTATTTCAGCATTACTGGACTCAGAAAGCTGTAAACTGACAATCTTGATCATTGAAGTCCTAACATAAGTTTTTGTGCATATAACTTCTAACACATTAAAAACTGTCTTACAGCATTGCAGAAAACATTGTACTTCATAAGACATAAGCTTGTTTCAGTTTGGCAAGATTTGCACTGAATACTGAATGAAAAAGCTTTATCTAATAGAGAGAAAAGCTTTTGAGCAGATTTGGGCTTGATTTCACTTCATTTAAACAGAAACACTAATTCAGCATTACTGGACTCAGAAAGCTGTAAACTGACAATCTTGATCATTGAAGTCCTAACATAAGATTTTGTGCATATAACTTCTAACACATTAAAAACTGTCTTACAGCATTGCAGAAAACATTGTACTTCATAAGACATAAGCTTGTTTCAGTTTGGCAAGATTTGCACTGAATATTGAATGAAACAGCTTTCTCTAATAGAGAGAAAAGCTTTTGAGCAGATTTGGGCTTGATTTCACTTCATTTGAACAGAAACACTATTTCAACATTACTGGACTCAGAAAGCTGTAAACTGACAATCTTGATCATTGCAGTCCTAACATTAGTTTTTGTGCATATAACTTCTAACACATTAAAAACTGTCTTATAGCATTGCAGAAAACATTGTACTTCATAAGGCATAAGCTTGTTTCAGTTTGGCAAGATTTGCACTGAATATTGAATGAAACAGCTTTCTCTAATAGAGAGAAAAGCTTTTGAGCAGATTTGGGCTTGATTTCACTTCATTTGAACAGAAACACTATTTCAACATTACTGGACTCAGAAAGCTGTAAACTGCCAATCTTGATCATTGAAGTTCTAACATTAGTTTTTGTGTATATAACTTCTAACACATTAAAAACTGTCTTACAGCATTGCAAAAAACATTTCATTTCATAAGACATAAGCTTGTTTCAGTTTGACAAGATTTGCACTGAATACTCAATGAAACCGCATTCTCTATTAGAGAGAAAAGCTTTTGAGCAGATTTGGGCTTGATTTCACTTCATTTGAACAGAAACACTATTTCAGCATTACTGGACTCAGAAAGCTGTAAACTGACAATCTTGATCATTGAAGTCCTAACATAAGTTTTTGTGCATATAACTTCTAACACATTAAAAACTGTCTTACAGCATTGCAGAAAACATTGTACTTCATAAGACATAAGCTTGTTTCAGTTTGGCAAGATTTGCACTGAATACTGAATGAAACAGCTTTATCTAATAGAGAAAAAAGCTTTTGAGCAGATTTGGGCTTGATTTCACTTCATTTCAACAGAAACACTATTTCAGCATTACTGGACTCAGAAAGCTGTAAACTGACAATCTTGATCATTGAAGTCCTAACATAAGTTTTTGTGCATATAACTTCTAACACATTAAAAACTGTCTTACAGCATTGCAGAAAACATTGTACTTCATAAGACATAAGCTTGTTTCAGTTTGGCAAGATTTGCACTGAATACTGAATGAAACAGCTTGATCTAATAGAGAGAAAAGCTTTTGAGCAGATTTGGGCTTGATTTCACTTCATTTGAACAGAAACACTATTTCAGCATTACTGGACTCAGAAAGCTGTAAACTGACAATCTTGATCATTGAAGTCCTAACATTAGTTTTTGTGCATATAACTTCTAACACATTAAAAACTGTCTTACAGCATTGCAGAAAACATTGTACTTCATAAGGCATAAGCTTGTTTCAGTTTGGCAAGATTTGCACTGAATACTGAATGAAACAGCTTTATCTAATAGAGAGAAAAGCTTTTGAGCAGATTTGGGCTTGATTTCACTTCATTTCAACAGAAACACTATTTCAGCATTACTGGACTCAGAAAGCTGTAAACTGACAATCTTGATCATTGAAGTCCTAACATTAGTTTTTGTGCATATAACTTCTAACACATTAAAAACTGTCTTACAGCATTGCAGAAAACATTGTACTTCATAAGACATAAGCTTGTTTCAGTTTGGCAAGATTTGCACTGAATACTGAATGAAACAGCTTTGTCTAATAGAGAGAAAAGCTTTTGAGCAGATTTGGGCTTGATTTCACTTCATTTCAACAGAAACACTATTTCAGCATTACTGGACTCAGAAAGCTGTAAACTGACAATCTTGATCATTGAAGTCCTAACATAAGTTTTTGTGCATATAACTTCTAACACATTAAAAGCTGTCTTACAGCATTGCAGAAAACATTGTACTTCATAAGACATAAGCTTGTTTCAGTTTGGCAAGATTTGCACTGAATACTGTATGAAACAGCTTTATCTAATAGAGAGAAAAGCTTTTGACCAGATTTGAGCTTGATTTCACTTCATTTCAACAGAAACACTATTTCAGCATTACTGGACTCAGAAAGCTGTAAACTGACAATCTTGATCATTGAAGTCCTAACATAAGTTTTTGTGCATATAACTTCTAACACATTAAAAACTGTCTTACAGCATTGCAGAAAACATTGTACTTCATAAGACCTAAGCTTGTTTCAGTTTGGCAAGATTTGCACTGAATACTGAATGAAACAGCTTTATCTAATAGAGAGAAAAGCTTTTGAGCAGATTTGGGCTTGATTTCACTTCATTTAAACAGAAACACTAATTCAGCATTACTGGACTCAGAAAGCTGTAAACTGACAATCTTGATCATTGAAGTCCTAACATAAGATTTTGTGCATATAACTTCTAACACATTAAAAACTGTCTTACAGCATTGCAGAAAACATTGTACTTCATAAGACATAAGCTTGTTTCAGTTTGGCAAGATTTGCACTGAATATTGAATGAAACAGCTTTCTCTAATAGAGAGAAAAGCTTTTGAGCAGATTTGGGCTTGATTTCACTTCATTTGAACAGAAACACTATTTCAACATTACTGGACTCAGAAAGCTGTAAACTGACAATCTTGATCATTGCAGTCCTAACATTAGTTTTTGTGCATATAACTTCTAACACATTAAAAACTGTCTTATAGCATTGCAGAAAACATTGTACTTCATAAGGCATAAGCTTGTTTCAGTTTGGCAAGATTTGCACTGAATATTGAATGAAACAGCTTTCTCTAATAGAGAGAAAAGCTTTTGAGCAGATTTGGGCTTGATTTCACTTCATTTGAACAGAAACACTATTTCAACATTACTGGACTCAGAAAGCTGTAAACTGCCAATCTTGATCATTGAAGTTCTAACATTAGTTTTTGTGTATATAACTTCTAACACATTAAAAACTGTCTTACAGCATTGCAAAAAACATTTCATTTCATAAGACATAAGCTTGTTTCAGTTTGACAAGATTTGCACTGAATACTCAATGAAACCGCATTCTCTATTAGAGAGAAAAGCTTTTGAGCAGATTTGGGCTTGATTTCACTTCATTTGAACAGAAACACTATTTCAGCATTACTGGACTCAGAAAGCTGTAAACTGACAATCTTGATCATTGAAGTCCTAACATAAGTTTTTGTGCATATAACTTCTAACACATTAAAAACTGTCTTACAGCATTGCAGAAAACATTGTACTTCATAAGACATAAGCTTGTTTCAGTTTGGCAAGATTTGCACTGAATACTGAATGAAACAGCTTTATCTAATAGAGAAAAAAGCTTTTGAGCAGATTTGGGCTTGATTTCACTTCATTTCAACAGAAACACTATTTCAGCATTACTGGACTCAGAAAGCTGTAAACTGACAATCTTGATCATTGAAGTCCTAACATAAGTTTTTGTGCATATAACTTCTAACACATTAAAAGCTGTCTTACAGCATTGCAGAAAACATTTCATTTCATAAGACATAAGCTTGTTTCAGTTTGGCAAGATTTGCACTGAATACTGAATGAAACAGCTTTATCTAATAGAGAGAAAAGCTTTTGAGCAGATTTGGGCTTGATTTCACTTCATTTCAACAGAAACACTATTTCAGCATTACTGGACTCAGAAAGCTGTAAACTGACAATCTTGATCATTGAAGTCCTAACATTAGTTTTTGTGCATATAACTTCTAACACATTAAAAACTGTCTTACAGCATTGCAGAAAACATTGTACTTCATAAGACATAAGCTTGTTTCAGTTTGGCAAGATTTGCACTGAATACTGAATGAAACAGCTTTATCTAATAGAGAGAAAAGCTTTTGAGCAGATTTGGGCTTGATTTCACTTCATTTCAACAGAAACACTATTTCAGCATTACTGGACTCAGAAAGCTGTAAACTGACAATCTTGATCATTGAAGTCCTAACATAAGTTTTTGAACATATAACTTCTAACACATTAAAAGCTGTCTTACAGCATTGCAGAAAACATTGTACTTCATAAGACATAAGCTTGTTTCAGCTTGGCAAGATTTGCACTGAATACTGTATGAAACAGCTTTATCTAATAGAGAGAAAAGCTTTTGAGCAGATTTGGGCTTGATTTCACTTCATTTCAACAGAAACACTATTTCAGCATTACTGGACTCAGAAAGCTGTAAACTGACAATCTTGATCATTGAAGTCCTAACATAAGTTTTTGTGCATATAACTTCTAACACATTAAAAACTGTCTTACAGCATTGCAGAAAACATTGTACTTCATAAGACATAAGCTTGTTTCAGTTTGGCAAGATTTGCACTGAATACTGAATGAAACAGCTTTATCTAATAGAGAGAAAAGCTTTTGAGCAGATTTGGGCTTGATTTCACTTCATTTCAACAGAAACACTATTTCAGCATTACTGGACTCAGAAAGCTGTAAACTGACAATCTTGATCATTGAAGTCCTAACATAAGTTTTTGTGCATATAACTTCTAACACATTAAAAACTGTCTTACAGCATTGCAGAAAACATTGTACTTCATAAGACATAAGCTTGTTTCAGTTTGGCAAGATTTGCACTGAATACTGAATGAAACAGCTTTATCTAATAGAGAGAAAAGCTTTTGAGCAGATTTGGGCTTGATTTCACTTCATTTAAACAGAAACACTATTTCAGCATTACTGGACTCAGAAAGCTGTAAACTGACAATCTTGATCATTGAAGTCCTAACATAAGATTTTGTGCATATAACTTCTAACACATTAAAAACTGTCTTACAGCATTGCAGAAAACATTGTACTTCATAAGACATAAGCTTGTTTCAGTTTGGCAAGATTTGCACTGAATATTGAATGAAACAGCTTTCTCTAATAGAGAGAAAAGCTTTTGAGCAGATTTGGGCTTGATTTCACTTCATTTGAACAGAAACACTATTTCAACATTACTGGACTCAGAAAGCTGTAAACTGCCAATCTTGATCATTGAAGTTCTAACATTAGTTTTTGTGTATATAACTTCTAACACATTAAAAACTGTCTTACAGCATTGCAAAAAACATTTCATTTCATAAGACATAAGCTTGTTTCAGTTTGACAAGATTTGCACTGAATACTCAATGAAACCGCATTCTCTATTAGAGAGAAAAGCTTTTGAGCAGATTTGGGCTTGATTTCACTTCATTTCAACAGAAACACTATTTCAGCATTACTGGACTCAGAAAGCTGTAAACTGACAATCTTGATCATTGAAGTCCTAACATAAGTTTTTGTGCATATAACTTCTAACACATTAAAAACTGTCTTACAGCATTGCAGAAAACATTGTACTTCATAAGGCATAAGCTTGTTTCAGTTTGGCAAGATTTGCACTGAATACTGAATGAAACAGCTTTATCTAATAGAGAGAAAAGCTTTTGAGCAGATTTGGGCTTGATTTCACTTCATTTCAACAGAAACACTATTTCAGCATTACTGGACTCAGAAAGCTGTAAACTGACAATCTTGATCATTGAAGTCCTAACATTAGTTTTTGTGCATATAACTTCTAACACATTAAAAACTGTCTTACAGCATTGCAGAAAACATTGTACTTCATAAGACATAAGCTTGTTTCAGTTTGGCAAGATTTGCACTGAATACTGAATGAAACAGCTTTATCTAATAGAGAGAAAAGCTTTTGAGCAGATTTGGGCTTGATTTCACTTCATTTCAACAGAAACACTATTTCAGCATTACTGGACTCAGAAAGCTGTAAACTGACAATCTTGATCATTGAAGTCCTAACATAAGTTTTTGTGCATATAACTTCTAACACATTAAAAACTGTCTTACAGCATTGCAGAAAACATTGTACTTCATAAGACATAAGCTTGTTTCAGTTTGGCAAGATTTGCACTGAATACTGAATGAAACAGCTTTATCTAATAGAGAGAAAAGCTTTTGAGCAGATTTGGGCTTGATTTCACTTCATTTCAACAGAAACACTATTTCAGCATTACTGGACTCAGAAAGCTGTAAACTGACAATCTTGATCATTGAAGTCCTAACATTAGTTTTTGTGCATATAACTTCTAACACATTAAAAACTGTCTTACAGCATTGCAGAAAACATTGTACTTCATAAGACATAAGCTTGTTTCAGTTTGGCAAGATTTGCACTGAATACTGAATGAAACAGCTTTATCTAATAGAGAGAAAAGCTTTTGAGCAGATTTGGGCTTGATTTCACTTCATTTCAACAGAAACACTATTTCAGCATTACTGGACTCAGAAAGCTGTAAACTGACAATCTTGATCATTGAAGTCCTAACATAAGTTTTTGTGCATATAACTTCTAACACATTAAAAACTGTCTTACAGCATTGCAGAAAACATTGTACTTCATAAGACATAAGCTTGTTTCAGTTTGGCAAGATTTGCACTGAATACTGAATGAAACAGCTTGATCTAATAGAGAGAAAAGCTTTTGAGCAGATTTGGGCTTGATTTCACTTCATTTGAACAGAAACACTATTTCAACATTACTGGACTCAGAAAGCTGTAAACTGACAATCTTGATCATTGCAGTCCTAACATTAGTTTTTGTGCATATAACTTCTAACACATTAAAAACTGTCTTACAGCATTGCAGAAAACATTGTACTTCATAAGGCATACGCTTGTTTCAGTTTGGCAAGATTTGCACTGAATATTGAATGAAACAGCATTCTCTAATAGAGAGAAAAGCTTTTGAGCAGATTTGGGCTTGATTTCACTTCATTTCAACAGAAACACTATTTCAACATTACTGGACTCAGAAAGCTGTAAACTGACAATCTTGATCATTGCAGTCCTAACATTAGTTTTTGTGCATATAACTTCTAACACATTAAAAACTGTCTTATAGCATTGCAGAAAACATTGTACTTCATAAGACATAAGCTTGTTTCAGTTTGGCAAGATTTGCACTGAATATTGAATGAAACAGCTTTCTCTAATAGAGAGAAAAGCTTTTGAGCAGATTTGGGCTTGATTTCACTTCATTTGAACAGAAACACTATTTCAACATTACTGGACTCAGAAAGCTGTAAACTGACAATCTTGATCATTGAAGTTCTAACATTAGTTTTTGTGTATATAACTTCTAACACATTAAAAACTGTCTTACAGCATTGCAAAAAACATTTCATTTCATAAGACATAAGCTTGTTTCAGTTTGGCAAGATTTGCACTGAATACTCATGAAACCGCATTCTCTATTAGAGAGAAAAGCTTTTGAGCAGATTTGGGCTTGATTTCACTTCATTTGAACAGAAACACTATTTCAACATTACTGGACTCAGAAAGCTGTAAACTGACAATCTTGATCATTGAAGTCCTAACATAAGTTTTTGTGCATATAACTTCTAACACATTAAAAACTGTCTTACAGCATTGCAAAAAACATTTCATTTCATAAGACATAAGCTTGTTTCAGTTTGACAAGATTTGCACTGAATACTCAATGAAACCGCATTCTCTATTAGAGAGAAAAGCTTTTGAGCAGATTTGGGCTTGATTTCACTTCATTTCAACAGAAACACTATTTCAGCATTACTGGACTCAGAAAGCTGTAAACTGACAATCTTGATCATTGAAGTCCTAACATAAGTTTTTGTGCATATAACTTCTAACACATTAAAAACTGTCTTACAGCATTGCAGAAAACATTGTACTTCATAAGGCATAAGCTTGTTTCAGTTTGGCAAGATTTGCACTGAATACTGAATGAAACAGCTTTATCTAATAGAGAGAAAAGCTTTTGAGCAGATTTGGGCTTGATTTCACTTCATTTCAACAGAAACACTATTTCAGCATTACTGGACTCAGAAAGCTGTAAACTGACAATCTTGATCATTGAAGTCCTAACATTAGTTTTTGTGCATATAACTTCTAACACATTAAAAACTGTCTTACAGCATTGCAGAAAACATTGTACTTCATAAGACATAAGCTTGTTTCAGTTTGGCAAGATTTGCACTGAATACTGAATGAAACAGCTTTATCTAATAGAGAGAAAAGCTTTTGAGCAGATTTGGGCTTGATTTCACTTCATTTCAACAGAAACACTATTTCAGCATTACTGGACTCAGAAAGCTGTAAACTGACAATCTTGATCATTGAAGTCCTAACATAAGTTTTTGTGCATATAACTTCTAACACATTAAAAACTGTCTTACAGCATTGCAGAAAACATTGTACTTCATAAGACATAAGCTTGTTTCAGTTTGGCAAGATTTGCACTGAATACTGAATGAAACAGCTTTATCTAATAGAGAGAAAAGCTTTTGAGCAGATTTGGGCTTGATTTCACTTCATTTCAACAGAAACACTATTTCAGCATTACTGGACTCAGAAAGCTGTAAACTGACAATCTTGATCATTGAAGTCCTAACATTAGTTTTTGTGCATATAACTTCTAACACATTAAAAACTGTCTTACAGCATTGCAGAAAACATTGTACTTCATAAGACATAAGCTTGTTTCAGTTTGGCAAGATTTGCACTGAATACTGAATGAAACAGCTTTATCTAATAGAGAGAAAAGCTTTTGAGCAGATTTGGGCTTGATTTCACTTCATTTCAACAGAAACACTATTTCAGCATTACTGGACTCAGAAAGCTGTAAACTGACAATCTTGATCATTGAAGTCCTAACATAAGTTTTTGTGCATATAACTTCTAACACATTAAAAACTGTCTTACAGCATTGCAGAAAACATTGTACTTCATAAGACATAAGCTTGTTTCAGTTTGGCAAGATTTGCACTGAATACTGAATGAAACAGCTTGATCTAATAGAGAGAAAAGCTTTTGAGCAGATTTGGGCTTGATTTCACTTCATTTGAACAGAAACACTATTTCAACATTACTGGACTCAGAAAGCTGTAAACTGACAATCTTGATCATTGCAGTCCTAACATTAGTTTTTGTGCATATAACTTCTAACACATTAAAAACTGTCTTACAGCATTGCAGAAAACACTGTACTTCATAAGGCATACGCTTGTTTCAGTTTGGCAAGATTTGCACTGAATATTGAATGAAACAGCATTCTCTAATAGAGAGAAAAGCTTTTGAGCAGATTTGGGCTTGATTTCACTTCATTTCAACAGAAACACTATTTCAACATTACTGGACTCAGAAAGCTGTAAACTGACAATCTTGATCATTGCAGTCCTAACATTAGTTTTTGTGCATATAACTTCTAACACATTAAAAACTGTCTTATAGCATTGCAGAAAACATTGTACTTCATAAGACATAAGCTTGTTTCAGTTTGGCAAGATTTGCACTGAATATTGAATGAAACAGCTTTCTCTAATAGAGAGAAAAGCTTTTGAGCAGATTTGGGCTTGATTTCACTTCATTTGAACAGAAACACTATTTCAACATTACTGGACTCAGAAAGCTGTAAACTGACAATCTTGATCATTGAAGTTCTAACATTAGTTTTTGTGTATATAACTTCTAACACATTAAAAACTGTCTTACAGCATTGCAAAAAACATTTCATTTCATAAGACATAAGCTTGTTTCAGTTTGGCAAGATTTGCACTGAATACTCATGAAACCGCATTCTCTATTAGAGAGAAAAGCTTTTGAGCAGATTTGGGCTTGATTTCACTTCATTTGAACAGAAACACTATTTCAACATTACTGGACTCAGAAAGCTGTAAACTGACAATCTTGATCATTGAAGTCCTAACATAAGTTTTTGTGCATATAACTTCTAACACATTAAAAACTGTCTTACAGCATTGCAGAAAACATTGTACTTCATAAGGCATAAGCTTGTTTCAGTTTGGCAAGATTTGCACTGAATACTGAATGAAACAGCTTTATCTAATAGAGAGAAAAGCTTTTGAGCAGATTTGGGCTTGATTTCACTTCATTTGAACAGAAACACTATTTCAACATTACTGGACTCAGAAAGCTGTAAACTGACAATCTTGATCATTGAAGTTCTAACATTAGTTTTTGTGTATATAACTTCTAACACATTAAAAACTGTCTTACAGCATTGCAAAAAACATTTCATTTCATAAGACATAAGCTTGTTTCAGTTTGGCAAGATTTGCACTGAATACTCATGAAACCGCATTCTCTATTAGAGAGAAAAGCTTTTGAGCAGATTTGGGCTTGATTTCACTTCATTTGAACAGAAACACTATTTCAACATTACTGGACTCAGAAAGCTGTAAACTGACAATCTTGATCATTGAAGTCCTAACATAAGTTTTTGTGCATATAACTTCTAACACATTAAAAACTGTCTTACAGCATTGCAGAAAACATTGTACTTCATAAGGCATAAGCTTGTTTCAGTTTGGCAAGATTTGCACTGAATACTGAATGAAACAGCTTTATCTAATAGAGAGAAAAGCTTTTGAGCAGATTTGGGCTTGATTTCACTTCATTTCAACAGAAACACTATTTCAGCATTACTGGACTCAGAAAGCTGTAAACTGACAATCTTGATCATTGAAGTCCTAACATAAGTTTTTGTGCAAATAACTTCTAACACATTAAAAACTGTCTTACAGCATTGCAGAAAACATTGTACTTCATAAGGCATACGCTTGTTTCAGTTTGGCAAGATTTGCACTGAATATTGAATGAAACAGCTTTCTCTAATAGAGAGAAAAGCTTTTGAGCAGACTTGGGCTTGATTTCACTTCATTTGAACAGAAACACTATTTCAACATTACTGGACTCAGAAAGCTGTAAACTGACAATCTTGATCATTGAAGTCCTAACATAAGTTTTTGTGCATATAACTTCTAACACATTAAAAGCTGTCTTACAGCATTGCAGAAAACATTGTACTTCATAAGACATAAGCTTGTTTCAGTTTGGCAAGATTTGCACTGAATACTGAATGAAACAGCTTTATCTAATAGAGAGAAAAGCTTTTGAGCAGATTTGGGCTTGATTTCACTTCATTTCAACAGAAACACTATTTCAGCATTACTGGACTCAGAAAGCTGTAAACTGACAATCTTGATCATTGAAGTCCTAAAATAAGTTTTTGTGCATATAACTTCTAACACATTAAAAGCTGTCTTACAGCATTGCAGAAAACATTGTACTTCATAAGACATAAGCTTGTTTCAGTTTGGCAAGATTTGCACTGAATACTGTATGAAACAGCTTTATCTAATAGAGAGAAAAGCTTTTGAGCAGATTTGGGCTTGATTTCACTTCATTTCAACAGAAACACTATTTCAACATTACTGGACTCAGAAAGCTGTAAACTGACAATCTTGATCATTGAAGTCCTAACATTAGTTTTTGTGCATATAACTTCTAACACATTAAAAACTATCTTACAGCATTGCAGAAAACATTGTACTTCATAAGACATAAGCTTGTTTCAGTTTGGCAAGATTTGCACTGAATACTGAATGAAACAGCTTTATCTAATAGAGAGAAAAGCTTTTGAGCAGATTTGGGCTTGATTTCACTTCATTTCAACAGAAACACTATTTCAGCATTACTGGACTCAGAAAGCTGTAAACTGACAATCTTGATCATTGAAGTCCTAACA